>NC_092343.1:224942500-225242500 GCF_046630445.1 Rutidosis leptorrhynchoides
AGTTTTGACTGGTTTTCCGAGTAATCTCATGTTTTGACTGAGTTTGACCAAGTTCTTGCCAAGTACTTCCCGAGCTGCAAAAACCGAGTACTAGCTGAGTAATTCCGAGTTGTGCAACAATGGCATAAACCCTCTTGATTTTATATATTCATGGATGTAGACGGAACCCGTTTCCCCACCCGCCCATTTTTCCATCTCTAAACAATAGAAACACAACTTGCTTTTTTGAGAACATAAGAAGAGAATATGCATACCCTTGCCATGACAATAGCCATCTCCATGTTGAGTGATTGCTTCACAAAAAGCTCGTAGTTACATGGTTTATAGAAGAAACTTGACAGCCATGTCTCATTCCAGATCCGACTTTAGATGCAAAATAAAAAACAAGGTTTTACACGTCAAACAAAGAGATAACAAAAAAATTAACTGATCACTAGTAATATAATCACTTTTGAGTAATCGCTGGATAGAAAACACCAACCTGTTGGCTTGTTGTTCTTCTAATTCTTTTGTTCTGTATATGACCCTGACCCCCTAATAACAAACATCAAGTTCATATCACCTTTTCACTTAAACTTCATATATAAGAAGTACGTTACGTAACAAAAGATGCAATTCCAAATCTGTAGATAGACTTACAGGAATAGATTCAAGAACTTTTGATACAGCGGGAGAGGCAGCTTTTCCTTCAACAAAAAGAAAGAAAGTTCCAACCCCGAGTACTTTATGATAAAACATCCATGGCAGGATCTGATCCAAGCCAGCAGATGTACTAGTCGTGATACATATCTGATTACAAAGAAAAATAAAAATCAATATCAAGTGCAAACTGAAGCTGGAAAGAAAGATATGTAACCCCATCAGTTAGAGATGCATACTGATTAACAGTAGTCAGTAACAAATGTCAGTAACTTGTTTCTAAGATTTTAGCTTTCGACGTTCTTTTATGTTAACCAAAAACTATATACAGGTCCATATCTGTTCTCTTTATCTCTAAAATTTACAAATCTAGCATTGTGCCCAGTGGGATGGCAACAGTGATGTAAGAGAGTGATAGAAGCATTCAGATGTGCAGTATGTGTTGTTTTGTGTTGAGTCAAGTAAGGAAGGTAAGTGGAATGTTTGGTTACAGGGATAAGGGTTTTAAAAAAACAATCATTTAGATAAAAAAAAAAAAAAAAATCATCTTAAACCTAATCACAGAGCATACAGAAAATGTAGTTCTATGCCTCAATCTGATATTAGGAAAAAAAAAAAAAAATATAGATCCGCTAAAGTTAAAATTGAAACAGTAGATACAAATAGTAGTATGCTACCTTTGGTTTAAGATCGGATTCAAATTGAAACTTCCAATCATGAAAGTAGGGAAACGAGGGAGACGACGATTGAGCAATCGACAAACAATCGGAAGACGACGAAGAACGGTGATCAACGACGGTGGCGAGCGGAGACGAATCCATACCGGGGAACTTGTAAGAAATGGGATCATCGACGTCGACAACACCACCGCCGCGCCATTGAAGGATGAAAGCGAAAGCGGCGAGTGTGATTGGAAGGAGAGTGAGTAAGAAGATTAATTTAGAAGCGAAAGAATGCTGGTGGTTTGCTGCGGCAGTTTGCGATGGTTTTGGACCACCGGGCATTTTTACTTTATTATGATATGATGAACTGAAACGGAAAGTAGTTTGGTGAAAGAATAGGAAGTAGTATTGTTGTTGATGTTGGAGACAGACAAACTGACAATGGTATGGTGTTACGTCTTGATCTTGATTGATATTTTACGGAGTATTAATCTTTTCAAACTTGCAAATTTGCTCATAAAATTTAATTAATTTATGAGCCAGGCTCCACTGGGTGATGGTGTGAGGGTGTTGGTGTTTCTCCTGGCTCCAGTGATTTATCGGGGATCGCTGGATGAGTTGACAAAGTTAATACAGGGCTAACATGTTGCTTTCGATACACATGTTTTGAAACAAAAAATTTAATTAATTTTAATATTTTATTTTAATACACCATTAAATTAAAATTAAAATTTATTAGTGTGATAAAACAAAATAATTAACTACTAAATAGTTTAGACGAGGATGAAAAGTCCGCGGTTCGCTGCGGAGTGATTTTCGTCGCTTAATGGTTAGTTAATTGAATGTTTAGGAAAACAGTTTACGATCTTTTAATTAAACGTTTACAAAATAAATAAATGAAAAACGCAAGGGGAAAAGAAAGCGAAAAATGGTTGCAAAAGAAATTATTACACTGCAGGGTAGTTTCGCTCGGTTGACAGTCCGTTAACTTAATGTAAAAAAGAAAGTTTAACGGTGAGCTAATTAAACGTGTAATAATAAAAGAATGAAAAAGGAAGTGGAGAAAAAGAAGTGAAAAGAAGTTGTAAAAAAGGTTATGAAAATAAATTCAAATAAATAAATAAATAAAAGAAATATCGAAATTAGGAGTATATATTGTTTGCTATCGTGAATGGTACCAAGTTGAAGAAGATTACTACGGTATATAGTTATAATAAGATAGATGACCATTCATATTTTTGGTTTTAAAGTATTACTCACAGTGATATTGTTATTTGGTTTATTACTCCTTTTACGAAATGTTAAGATTAAATCAAAAATTACTCCGTAAAATATCGCTTCGTAACATTGATAGATGACTACTTGCACATGGCTTTTAAAATAATACAATATCCGCCCATTTGGTTGAATTGGTTGAGCTATTTGGTTCCTCTCATTTTCCAGCCGCCCCACCTACCTCCTTCTACTCCAGTCCACCGTTCTTCTTCTTTTCCATAAACCACCAAACCACCACGTCTACTCAAAAACCAAGTCATCACTTCCAATTCCTCATCTTCTCAAATTCTTCCAAAACACTAAAACTCAAATTTCACAATTATCAACTTTTGTAGCTGAGCCAATCATTCATGGCTGACCGACTTAAATAGATCCTCACACAATGTAACAACCCACAATATTACACGAGAAAACATGTTCTTTTTTTTAAACGACACAACATTTAGGCCATACCCAAGTGCGTGGTGCGCACCCACTTGCGCGGCGCGCGCTACAGCGTGAAATGAAACCAGAAGTTATGCCAGGCTCCAGGTACCTGCATTTGGACCTTTGCGCGGCGTGCACCCATCTGCGCGGCGCGCTTTAGTTGTGACGACCCAAAAATTTCCGACCAAATTTAAACTTTAATCTTTATATTATTCCGACACGATAAGCAAAGTTTGTTAAGTTAAATCTCAAGAATTTTAAACTGTGTTCATACATTCATTATAACCTCGACCAAATTCCGACGATTCATGAACCGTTATATATAAATAGATATGTATATGTATGTATATATATATATATATATATATATATATATATATATATATATATATATATATATATATATATATATATATATATATATATATATATATATTATAACTTGAGAATATTAATAAAGTATTAAACGTATAATACTTTACCCGAACGTATTTGTTTCAATATGATTTTTGACGAAATTAAAAAATATATATTAAATGATTGAATTATCAGAAACATTGAATTATGATTACAAGTCTCTATTAAGAGGTCCACTATGATTTGAGAAAATCTATTCCTCTTAACGATATTCAGAATAATTTGTAAAGTTATTTATAAATAAAAATATAAAGTGTCATTTACGAAAGTTAGACAAAAGTTAGTGGAGAATTGGTTTCCATAATATTCTATTAATCTATTTTCAAACGTACAAAGACGTTTTCAATTTAAAAAGAACTTTATTATTAAAACGTATATAACTTTTATAAATATCTAGAATCACTTTTGACAACTCATTACTTAACCAGTATGATAAAGATAACGATATTTATATTTTATTTTATTAAATATATATAACGATTTAAATTAATATTATATATATTTATACGCGTATTATACATACATAGTTTTTATACTTTTACTATACTTTAACTTTACCTTTACTTTACTTTTACTTTACTTTAACTTTAATAATTCATACTTTAATAATTCACTTTAATAATTCATACTTTAATAATCCACTTTAATAATTCATACTTTAATAATTCACTTTAATAATTCACTTTAATAATTCACTTTAATAATTCATACTTTAATAATTCACTTTAATAATTCATACTTTAATAATTCACTTTAATAATTCACTTTAATAATTCATACTTTAATAATTCACTTTAATAATTCATACTTTAATAATTCACTTTAATAATTCAAAAATCTATTATAAATAGAATTCAATAGGTTTCATTTTTTCATAGAAACTTGAAAATATATTTCTCTAAACTCTCTCAATCGAATTACATATATATATTTTCTTTGTATTATTTCAAGATATTATTAGTATACATAAAATACAACGACAGAGTTATACTCAGACGATTTCAAAATAAGTTTTCAAACGGGATAGAGCTAAGGAAATTATGGGTTATAGCTATGGAGGTTATGGGTATTAATCGAGGGTATTGCTCGTGAGGTCAACCTAACGTTTATCATTTTCGTTGCGTGTACGTACTTTCCTGCAATATTGAATCACAATATTGATACGTTCGTGAATCCGAGACAAACGCTGCACTTGTTCAGTGCCGTCATATACATAATTGCTACGAAATACAGTATTATGAGTTTCATTTGCTCCCTTTTTAATGCTTTTGCAATATATATTTTTGGGCTGAGAATACATGCGCTGTTTTATAAATGTTTTACGAAGTAGGCACAAGTACTAAAACTAATTCTATGTGGGTTTAAACCAGAAATATACCCTTAGCTTGGTAACATTAAACTACTTGTCTATGTACGGTAGGCGCGAATCCTAAAGATAGATCTATTGGGCCTGACAAACCCCATCCTGACTATGGGATGCTTTAGTACTTCGAGGTTATTTTAAACACACCTGATCTGGTGTACTTCAGAGGGTAAAACATGAACGTTAAGGCTTGTTACCGGGTGCCTACAACTTATAGAATACTTTTAAACACTTACGAGTGTATGGATATTTATGCAAACTGAAATCTTGTGGTCTATTACTATTACGGAAATGATTGATTATGATAAACTAATGAACTCACCAACCTTTTGGTTGACACTTTAAAGCATGTTTATTCTCAGATATTAAAGAAATCTTCCGCTGTGCATTAGCTCATTTTAAGGATATTACCTGGAGTCATTCATGACATACTTTGAAAGACGTTGCATTCGAGTCATTGAGTTCATCAAGATTAATATTAAGTCAATTATAGTTGGATGTAATATGAAATGGTATGCATGCCGTCAATTTTTGATGTAAAGAAAGTTTGTCTTTTGAAAACGAATGCAATGTTTGTAAAACGTATCATATAGAGGTCAAATACCTCGCGATGTAATCAACTATTGTGAATCGTTTATAATGTATATGAACGGGTCATTTCAGTTGGTATCAGAGCTGGTTTAATGCCGTTTATGAGCGGGTTAATCGTAGAGGGGGTTCTCACAGTGTTACCTGTGACGAAGCATTGGCTCTTACTCCTCGCGGTCCCTATTAGGGTTGGCTGTACTGCCGAGAGGCGGGCAGTAAAATCAGTGTCTGAGGTACGCTCAGTGGTCACCAGGCGGTTAGCTGGGAAGGCACTGAGTGGGATGCGTCCCCACTGTTATTTCAGTTGGTATCAGAGCGGTGGTCTTAGCGAACCAGGTCTTGCATTAGTGTGTCTAACTGATAGTTTATAAGATACATTAGTGAGTCTGGACTTCGACCGTGTCTGCATGTCAAAAGTTTTGTTTATCATTTTTAGTCGGAAATCATCTACTTACCATCCTTAGAAAATTACCTGCTTATCATTCTTAGTCTAGACACGTCTTGCTGCATTGATTGCATGAATAGTGTATAGACAAAATTCATATCTTAGCGTGTCTGCTAAATCATATCTTATCGTATCTATTACCGTAAACTTTGCCTGACATATTCCGTAAATTCTTCCGTAATCTACGAAACCTTTTGCTCTATATAATTAGAATACCACCCGATAGCCGGGAAATCATTTCATATCGAAAAATCTTTTATCAAATCATACGAAATAGAATTCGTCATCAGTTCAAGTTCCTCGGATTTCAAAATGGAATCCCACTCAAGTTCCGAAAGCAGTGTGACCGGAATGGATCAACCAATTAGTCATCATCTATTCTGGATGAATTGGGGATGAGTTCATAGCCTCCTTAATCATTGGAGACAAGAAGAAGGTGATCATTTCCATCCACCACATTGCCCTCTTGGCGAAGAACCTGAAGCACTTACCGGCGAACCTGTTCGAAACATCATTTTCTCTCTCATTTCCAGAGTATCTCGTCATGATTATATACTACACCAAATTCTAGATTTTATTTATCCGCTCGTCTGAACCGACAATCACTCCGGTGTAATAGAAGAAGTCAACGAGCTTCGCGCTCGGGTAGTGGCTTTGGAGAATATGGTGCAAAGGTTACAAACACCAGCAGCAGCACCAGCAACATAACCAGTACCACCATCAACAACATCAACAGTACCATTACCACCACCAACAACAACCGCATCGCAAACCTCAACTTCACAATCTGTCCCATGAGCATCGACATCATACGCCCTGTAGATACTAAGGAATACCACAACGATGAAGTATTGATTCATAACTTCATTGGGAAAACATTCTACGACGATTATGTAATTTCTAAAGTTTAGAAATTATCTATCCTAGCCTTAACCATAAATCAAGTGAGTTTAATTTAATATTAACTCATTAAATCTATATTACATCTGAAGAAATATACACATATATTTCCATAAAGACTGTAATAAAATTCTTTTGTACAAAATATTAATTGTGATATTTTTTTAACGGGTAGGTAATACCCGAGAGATATATAAATTCACAATTAATACATTACATTCTTCGAATCTGATTCAGCAAATCATCAACTATACTCCCTACTTTCACAATAATATACATTCTTTCATATAAATCAAAACAATCATACTCATTCAAATTCAATTACATATTCTGATTTTGAAATCGCCGAATTCAATTCAAGTTATAACTGGTATCATCACTCTTAGATTCCTATATCTTTCAAAGCTATACTTTGACTTCAAAACTGTGTTAGAACATCATATGTATTAACGATTACAATATGTGCTCAAACCCTTCAAAATACCTGAAGACACTTCAAATAATGAACAATCGAGATGATGATCCAACCACATGTTATCCACAGTTACGTACCTGAAAAACTCTTGAAACCAAAGTCATAATTTAACATGTATCCATGTCAGACCTTTTGGCATTTACTAGCTAAAATAACTTTTCAATCCCTTCTAAAAATAGACAGTTTTGTCACAGCTCCAGCAAACCAACTTCAATTGTTCATTCGAATAAGCCTTATTATAATGATTACCCCTTCATCATTATTACTGGGGAACCTTTCATATCTCGCCACATTAGCAGTAAACTTATTAACAACTTCATTGATCTTTGAATTTCCGAAAAATCTTTATATTTATCAAAACCCCATCATTTACTCATCTGCATCTTGTAACGAGAATTGCCATATGAATCATCGGAAATTAGCAATCAGTATTTTGAAGTCTCGCAGCATGTCTACGCCAACAATTATATGTGTCTATCTTCTGGACTTATATACTTTGAATGTGAAGTTTCTGAAAAACACCCTAAACTGCGAACCAGTTCTCGAAATTTTGAAAAATACTGATGAAGCAGCAAAAACTGTAAATGACCTTAACAGTAAAAAGTTGGATGATAAAGGATAGTATATTGGCAAAGCTCAGAAAAAGAGAAGCTTTGGAACTGGAAAACGAATTGAGCAAAGTATGAAGGAGGTTGTGGACAAATCACAAAGGCTGAACCTGCCTTCAAAGAATCCAAATGATTCAGTACTTGCTGAAGTCATTAACGAATACCTTGCTCCTGACTCTAAACCCCTGCGGACAATATCCTTCATCATCCTCTGATATTAGACATTCTAAGATATCATCGTATGTTTCATTATAAATATCCTCCATATTTCTGAAGATATTTTCATAATTATTCTTATCTGAAATTATTTACCTCTTCGTGCTGTCTGTATTACATCATAAAAGAAACTATTTTAGTTTCTAAATTCTGAAACTTTCGAATTTAAAAAAGGAATATTTTTGAAGTAGTGTTGGGAACTGAAGCATGAACTAGTATAATATAATGACACTTGATCAACGTGATTATATTACAGTAATTCATGCTGAGTTTCTAAATGGAACATGATGATTCACAGATCATAACGTCATCATGTGCTATGTTACACGACTCTTGTATTCTCTTTGATCTCTAAATATCAAGAAAATATTTCTTGATGATTCGGCCTTTTTCGAGGTATTCTGGTAATTTGACAAGTCAAGATCGCGCCATTACAATTTCCTTCCTAGAACATTAACAATGTTCATTCCGAAATTTATATCTGCGAATTCTGGACCATTACAAGCGGTGCTTAATCGCAAGAAGAAGAAACGAAAGGACAAAGCTCCGAACTAGAAATGGGAGTATAAATCATAGCAAATAGAAGAGAGCATTAACTGTGGATGACAATGATTATAGAAGAAGCAAGGACTTTGAAATATAAGGGAAGATATAAAACCCAACAACAACCCAGAAATTACAAACCGTATATATCAATGCATATAGCAATATAAAGACACGGGAGAACTAAAAATACTATAAAACCAAGAGTATAGTAGAAGTAAATAGATTCTTCCAGAGGCAGATGAAAAAGAAGAGCGACAGATATGAAAGTGAGGAGTATATCAAGAATCAGCACTGGATGAAGCGTATTGACAAATAATTTTAAAGTAAGAATTGAGGGAGAAAGAATAGAAGGTGTGAATTAAAAGGAAATGAAGGAGGTGGATTTATAGTGAAATATCCGACAGAAAAATCGAGATGAATCATCGCATTAAATCGAAGAGGATCATAATTTCCTTAATCACCGAAGAATCAAATCCTATATAGATTACAAAGATTTTCTTTAATCCGGAGATCAACCGTGATGATGTCAAAAGATAAGACGAATCCCTATTTTCTCATTTCACTCTTTTACGATAGCTTCACTCATACGTTTCGAGTAATCGAATTATTTTATCCATATTTCTCAATCATGATAAAACCCTATGAATCAACTTATATTCATCATAATAACATTCTTATTGTTAGCCATGACGACCTCGATCAAATTTCAGGACGAAATTTCTTTAACGGGTAGGTACTGTGACGACCCAAAAATTTCCGACCAAATTTAAACTTTAATCTTTATATTATTCCGACACGATAAGCAAAGTTTGTTAAGTTAAATCTCAAGAATTTTAAACTGTGTTCATACATTCATTATAACCTCGACCAAATTCCGACGATTCATGAACCGTTATATATAAATAGATATGTATATGTATATATATATATATTATAACTTGAGAATATTAATAAAGTATTAAACGTATAATACTTTACCCGAACGTATTTGTTTCAATATGATTTTTGACGAAATTAAAAAAAATATATTAAATGATTGAATTATCAGAAACATTGAATTATGATTACAAGTCTCTATTGAGAGGTCCACTATGATTTGAGAAAATCTATTCCTCTTAACGATATTCAGAATAATTTGTAAAGCTATTTATAAATAAAAACATAAAGTGTCATTTACGAAAGTTAGACAAAAGTTAGTGGAGAATTGGTTTCCATAATATTCTATTAATCTATTTTCAAACGTACAAAGACGTTTTCAATTTAAAAAGAACTTTATTATTAAAACGTATATAACTTTTATAAATATCTAGAATCACTTTTGACAACTCATTACTTAACCAGTATGATAAAGATAACGATATTTATATTTTATTTTATTAAATATATATAACGATTTAAATTAATATTATATATATTTATACGCGTATTATACATACATAGTTTTTATATTTTTACTATACTTTAACTTTACCTTTACTTTACTTTTACTTTACTTTAACTTTAATAATTCATACTTTAATAATTCACTTTAATAATTCATACTTTAATAATCCACTTTAATAATTCATACTTTAATAATTCACTTTAATAATTCACTTTAATAATTCATACTTTAATAATTCACTTTAATAATTCATACTTTAATAATTCACTTTAATAATTCACTTTAATAATTCATACTTTAATAATTCACTTTAATAATTCATACTTTAATAATTCACTTTAATAATTCAAAAATCTATTATAAATAGAATTCAATATGTTTTATTTTTTCATAGAAACTTGAAAATATATTTCTCTAAACTCTCTCAATCGAATTACATATATATATTTTCTTTGTATTATTTCAAGATATTATTAGTATACATAAAATACAACGACAGAGTTATACTCAGACGATTTCAAAATAAGTTTTCAAACGGGATAGAGCTAAGGAAATTATGGGTTATAGCTATGGAGGTTATGGGTATTAATCGAGGGTATTGCTCGTGAGGTCAACCTAACGTTTATCATTTTCGTTGCGTCTACGTACTTTCCTGCAATATTGAATCACAATATTGATACGTTCGTGAATCCGAGACAAACGCTGCACTTGTTCAGTGCCGTCATATACATAATTGCTACGAAATACAGTATTATGAGTTTCATTTGCTCCCTTTTTAATGCTTTTGCAATATATATTTTTGGGCTGAGAATACATGCGCTGTTTTATAAATGTTTTACGAAGTAGGCACAAGTACTAAAACTAATTCTATGTGGGTTTAAACCAGAAATATACCCTTAGCTTGGTAACATTAAACTACTTCTCTATGTACGGTAGGCGCGAATCCTAAAGATAGATCTATTAGGCCTGACAAACCCCATCCTGACTATGGGATGCTTTAGTACTTCGAGGTTATTTTAAACACACCTGATCTGGTGTACTTCAGAGGGTAAAACATGAACGTTAAGGCTTGTTACCGGGTGCCTACAACTTATAGAATACTTTTAAACACTTACGAGTGTATGGATATTTATGCAAACTGAAATCTTGTGGTCTATTACTATTACGGAAATGATTGATTATGATAAACTAATGAACTCACCAACCTTTTGGTTGACACTTTAAAGCATGTTTATTCTCAGATATTAAAGAAATCTTCCGCTGTGCATTAGCTCATTTTAAGGATATTACCTGGAGTCATTCATGACATACTTTGAAAGACGTTGCATTCGAGTCATTGAGTTCATCAAGATTAATATTAAGTCAATTATAGTTGGATGTAATATGAAATGGTATGCATGCCGTCAATTTTTGATGTAAAGAAAGTTTGTCTTTTGAAAACGAATGTAATGTTTGTAAAACGTATCATATAGAGGTCAAATACCTCGCGATGTAATCAACTATTGTGAATCGTTTATAATGTATATGAGCGGGTCATTTCATTAGTACAGAAAAGTAGCTGGCCGACAGTTTTACATACAAAATCAAATTTCTAAACATAAATACTTTAAACATTATCTTGTTCAACATCCGACATGAATCACATGTTCCAAAAGATTTCGAGTTTACCAAAGGGTAGGACGACCCGTAAAACGTCAACAATATTTTCGACCCGCGAGTTTAAATACCAAACAAAAGACGAGCATGGTGTTTGGGATTAAACTACCCCAAACCTAGGTCGATTCACAAAAGCGTTCACTATCACATCAAAAGTAGGAGGCCACTAATCCAAACGTATACCCTTGCCTTTATCCACGCCGGAGCCTAAAAAAGAGTAAACAACGAGAGGGTAAGCAAAACGCTTAGTGAATGCAATAATTACACATCTACATGTATAATCTACTTACTTGCAAACACTTACACAAATACCGCATATACGTGTAGTGACCCGAACTTTTTCATGTTTATATATATTAAATGAAATTGATATTTACATGATCATGTGTTTTCAACATGTTAAGCAATCAAACTTGTTAAGACTTGATTAATTGAAATAGATTTCATGTAGACAATTGACCACCCAAGTTAACCGGCGATTCACGAACGTTAAAACTTGTAAAAACTATATGATGATATATATATGGATATGTATATAGCTAACATGATATTATGAAAAGTAAGTATCTCACTAGGTATATTAACAATGAGTTATATACATAAAATGAGACTATTGAATTATGAAACTCGAAACGATATATATAACGATTATCGTTATAGCAACGCCTTACTAAATACATATGTATCATATTATGATATATTCATTGTTGGTGATTTGTGTCACCAATATGATTTAAGTGTAATGGGATTAATTTGTTAACCAAAATAACCTTGGTAAATATCGAACAAGTTTGGGAAAGTGTGGAGTGCACACTTGTTTGAACTTATCTTGATTATGACGGGGGTTCGGGGGCAGCGCCCCTGATGGCGGGGTCCAAGGGGCAGAGCCCCTGGCTGGGATCGAGCTGCCAGGTCAGCTCGGAATTTTTTTTTTGTTTGGGTTAATATCGCTTTATTAAAAATGTGTTAAAATTTGATTTAAAGCTTTCAACAACATTAAATGAGATCATTAACTTAAAGCTTTCAAAAACAACACTTACATGTAACGACTAACGATGACTTAACGACTCCGTTAAAATGAATATACATGTAGTGTATTAAGATGTATTAGTACACTTTTGAAAGACTTCAAGACACATATCAAAGTAATTCTACTTAGCAAAAATGCGTACAATTATATTTCCATTCATTTTCATCAACAATTCTACTCGTAGTCATTCAGTATTCGTATCCGTATTATACACAGCTTCTAGACGTACTTACTATGAGTATATACCAATAGGAACTAGTATGGGATTCCACTCTTGATTATGTCATGCATGACTAATCAAATTTAACTTCTACCATGAACTAGTCAACTAACTAGAACTCCTTTTAACCCCACTCACCGCTCATCATTCACCACTCACCAATCAATCCATTTCACTTCCAATTCTCTTTCTAATTCTCTCTCAACACCTACACACACTTATGAACGAAGTTTTCCAGTAAATTAATCATCATCTTCATCAAAAAATTACTTCAAGAATCAAGCTATAATCATCATAGGAAGAACACTTCAAGAACACTTCAAAAATCCTTTCAAATTTACTTGTTTACTTCCAAGCTTTCTAATCCATTCCAAGTAATCATCTAAGATCAAGAAACCTTTGTTATTTACAGTAGGTTATCTTTCTTATCAAAGGTAATATTCATATTCAAACTTTGATTCAATTTCTATAACTATAAACTATTTTAATTCGAGTAAAAATCTTACTTGAACTTGTTTTTGTGTCATGATCCTACTTCAAGAACTTTCAAGCCATCCAAGATCATTTGAAGCTAGATCATTTCTTGTCACTTCCAGTAGGTTTACCTACTAAACTTGAGGTATTAATGATGTTCATAACATCATTCGATTCATATATATATATATATATATATATATATATATATATATATATATATATATATATATAACTATCTTATTCGAAGATTTAAACTTGTAATCACTAGAACATAGTTTAGTATATTCTAAACTTGTTCGCAAACAAAGTTAATCCTTCTAACTTAACTTTTAAAATAAACTAGACACATGTTCTATATCTATATGATATGCTAATTTAATGATTTAAAACTTGGAAACACGAAGAACACCATAAAATCGGATATACACCGTCGTAGTAAAACCGGGGGCTGTTTTGGTTTGGATAATTAAAAACTATGATAAACTTTGATTAAAAAGCTATTCTTCTGGGAAAATTATTTTTCTTATGAACATGAAACTATATCCAAAAATCATGGTTAAACTCAAAGTAGAAGTATGTTTTCCAAAATGGTCATCTAGACGTCGTTCTTTCGACTGAAATGACTACCTTTACAAAAATGACTTGTAACCTGTATTTCCGACTATAAACTTACTTTTTCTGTTTAGATTCATAAACTTAAGTTCAATATGAAACCATAGCAACTTGAATCAATCAAAACGGATTTAAAACGAAGAAGTTATGGGTAAAATAAGATTGAATAATTTTGCTTGTTGTAGCTACGTTAAATTTGTAACAAATTTATACAAATTATAACTTAACTAACTTATATTGTATTATACATGTATTCTAACATATATTATGTAATCTTGGGATACCATAGACACGAATACAATGTTTTGACATATCATATCGATCCATCTATATATATTTCGGAACAACCATAGACACTCTATATGCAGTAATGTTGGAGTTAGCTATACAGGGTTGAGGTTGATTCCAAAATATTATATATACTTTGAGTTGTGATCGAGTCTGAGACTTGTAGACACTGGGTCGTGGATTGATCCGAGATATTATATATTGCTTTATTTCTGTACATCTAACTGTGGACAACTAGTTGTAGGTTACTAACGAGGACTGCTGACTTAACAAACTCAAATCATTAAAATGTAATAAAAATGTTGTAAATATATTTTGAACATACTTTGATATATATTTACATATTTGTTATAGGTTCGTGAATCGACCCGTGGCCAAGTCTTATTTTCCGACGAAGTGAAAATATGTGAAAGTGAGTTATAGTCTGTGATGCCCCGTACAAAATTAACGTGTACGGATCATCAACAACAAGATCATTACAAGGTCAAATACTATATGCTGTTTTAAAATAAGTTTGCATTCATAAAAATGATGATGTCTTAACCAACATCAAATGTTTAACATACGATAGTGTGCTTCTACGAATAGAAGGAAATAATAATAGTACGTGACCCATAGGTCGTTACAAATTCATTGTTTCAAAAGTAACATAGTTTGAATGTAAAATAAATGTTTCATGCGAAGACATCTCTAATAAACGCAGCGGGAGTCTACACAGCATGACAACTACAGCGGAAGCAACCAAACCTCTAAGCACCTGAGAAAACATGCTTAAAAACGTCAACACGAATGTTGGTGAGCTATAGTTTAAGTATAACAGTAATGTAAGGTAGGCCACGAGATTTCAGTGTTTCAAAACAGTATGAAAAGTATATGTTCAACCGTGGGCACTTGGTAACTAACTTAATGTAATATCACCATCTAAAAGTACACTTGGCGAGTGCGTAAGTTTATGAAGTATTAAACACCCGTTAAATGCTAGCGCTACTAGCCCGAGTGGGGATGTCAAACCCTATGGATCCATATCTAAGATTCGCGTTCATCGGTTCAAAGACCAATGACTAAACGTTACCGAGCTAAGGGGAAAGTTTATGTTGTTGTATAACCCACACATATATAAAGTTTAAGTGCTCATGCCTAGTATGTAAAACGTAAAAAGCACATGTATTCTCAGTTCCCAAAATAGTTAAAGTAAAAAGGGATGCTATAACTCACAGTGAAAAGTAGTAAAGTCGGTACGGAATAAGTAAGCAAGTAGTTGGTCCGGAAAGTCCTCAACCTAAGTCAAAAGTTACTAAGTCAGTAAATCATTCCCAAAGGTTTAAAAGTATGTAAATTAAGTCTTAAGTATCATCATCATTCATCATTAATCAAAAAGTGTAAAGTAAGTTTCAATCAAGAATAGAGTTTGAAATAAAGGCTGACTTCGTTCAGTCGCCACGACCTCTATACAAACTGAAATGAGGTGAGACTAGTGGCCATGGTTCCGTATATGAGTCCCCTAGTTTCTGACCAATTTCCAGAACCAAACTCGTCTTTGTTTGACCGTGACGATGGTTTAAGTGCGAGTAGGTCAGAAATTTCAGCACAACGTTAAAAGGGTGTAGTGACTTTCAGAATGCCATAAATCCTAAACCGTAACTCGGATTAAGGCAAGGCCTAAATGGAAAATCATTTACTCGAACCGTAGGTGACCTGATCAGACCCAGAAAACAGTAAGCGAAGTGTTTCGGTGGGTTCTTGGTGCTTGATGATCATCACGGTTCTCATCCTTGATGCTTATAGCTTCAAGTGTACAACTCGTTGATGTGTATGCATTATCTTTACCAAGTTTTGACCATCATAACACTAGTGTAAGTATAAGATATGTAGCACAACTCAATTAAGGGTTGTAAGTAGTTTGATGAACCAAAGTTACATCAAGATCTTAGATCCGACACATACAGGAGTTATAATAGTGATATTAAGCTATAAATTTGAAAGTAAACTAAGTAAACAAGATCTTAAGTTGTAGAACTTAGATCTTAGTTAGATCTTAAAGATCCTAGACTAAAAAGTCTAGATCTAGTGTTCTTAAGTTAAACCCTAAGTTATAGAACTTGGATCTTCACTTTAATGAAACCATAAGTCATGAAATTTAGATTTTTATCTTGTAATATGTATGTAAGCTTATAAGCTCTTGTTTTAAACAAAATTAGAAGACCATAAGCTATAGAAACTTAGATCCAGCATAAGTGTATGAAGTTATAACTAGAAAGTTATACTTCCATGTTCTTGAACTTACAAAGTTTAGCTTTAGTTTCAAGAAATATGAGATCAAGTTTAACGAGTAATACTTGACCAAATTAACAACATTACAAATTTAAGGTACTTATAAAAGAAAGAAATAAACTAAAGCTACAAGTATTATGTTCATGTTTGTTTCATACTTAAGAAGATTCAAATCAAAGTTTGGATCTTAGGAAAGTAAACTTTAAGTCTACAAAACATGAACACAAGTAAGCTCTCAAGGCTTATGAGTTTTAAATCTTTATAACATTTAAGTGTAGAACCATAAGTTATAGAAACTTAGATCCTTGTTCTTGGTTCTTCATCAAACAAAGATGGAATTAACAAGATTACATGAAGATACAAGCTAGATAACTTGATCTTTAACAACAACAAACAATAAGTAACCAAAATGATGATGATACATGGTGATAGAAATCGGTTTTAAGGAAGAAAAAGAAAGAAGAAATAAAGTTGTTACTTACAAAGTTTTGAGAGAAAAATGAGAGTAAAAGAAAGTGTGTAAGTATGTGTGTGTAAAAGTGAAGGAATACTTGCAAATAAGTAACCAAAAAAAAGGTTTTGAACCTCCCTCACCCATCACCTAGGCCAACGGTTTACAAGGCTCAAAGAGGGAAGTCAAAGTTTACTTTCAAGTGTGGGATAAAGGTGTAAGCTAAGAAGAGGTAATAAGTTAAATGTATGGAGAAATGGTCTTGCATGCTTGAATAATTTGTCTCCAACTTAAGTTAATTAATCCATGCTTAACATTAATAAATTACTAGCATAAAAGTGGGATTACAAGTAGTCCATTAAGAAAGTAGGGTGGGCTTTCAAGTTCAAGTCCATTAAAAAAGGCCCAAGTCCAAGTAAGTAACAAATTAAATAAATATAGCCCAAGTAATTAACTAGTTACATTAGTTAATTAAAAATGATCAATAATAATTAATCATGAACGTAAATAATATTCTAAATATTATTCGTGAAAAGCACGTGTGTCACAAAGACAAGTCGGGACATGGAAAGTCGATTACGGTAACAAGTAAAATGTATAAGCATACATTTAATAAAGCACAAGTATTAATAACAAATATTAATAATTATACGTTGGAAAATCCAGGGTCGTTACATTACCTAACTGTTAAAGAAAATTTCGTCCCGAAATTTTAAGCTGAGGTAGATGGAGGAGTTGGGAAAAGGTGAGGATACTTCTGCATCATTTGATCCTCTCGTTCCCAGATAAACTCGGGTCCTCGTTTGTCATTCCATCGAACTCGGACGATCGGAATCTTATTGCATTTCAAAGTTTTGACCTCACGGTCCATAATTTCAACAGGTTCTTCCATGCAGTGGAGTTTGTCATCAATCGTAAGTTTTTCCAGTGGTATGACAAGTTCCGGTTCAGCAAGACACTTCTTCAAATTCGATACATGAAAGGTAGGATAAACTGAGCTCAATTGAGTTGGAAGATCCAAACGGTAAGCAACGGGTCCAACACGCTCCAAGATTTCTAAAGGACCAACGTATCGCGGGTTAAGCTTCCCACGTTTTCCAAAACAGATCACACCTTTCCAAGGTGCGACCTTCAACATTACACGATCACCCACATTGAATTCGAAGTCTTTACGTTTAAGGTCGGCATAACTCTTTTGGCGATCACGGGCAGTCTTGAGGCTCGCTTGAATTTGGACAATCTTCTCAGTTTTTTCATGGACTACCTCTGGTCCGGTGATTTGCTTTTCGCCTACTTCGGCCCAACAAATAGGAGAATGGCACGTGCGGCCATACAATGCTTTGAAAGGTGCGGCATTAATACTCGAATGATAACTATTGTTGTAAGAGAACTCGGCTAGCGGAAAATGCCTTTCCCAAGCCTTTCCGAAATCAATAACACAAGTACGCAACATGTCCTCCAAAGTCTGAATCGTGCGTTCACTTTGCCCGCCGGTCTGTGGGTGATACGCAGTACTCATGTCGAGACGAGTCCCCAAGGGTTCTTGTAAAGAACGCCAAAATCTAGAAGCAAAACGGGTATCTCGGTCTGAAATAATCGATAAGGGCATACCATGACGAGATACAATTTCCTTTATGTATAGCTGAGCGAGTCTTTCCATCGTATCCGTTTCCTTCATGGCTAAGAAGTGTGCAGATTTGGTAAGACGGTCAACGATAACCCAGATGGTATCGTATCCACCCACCGTCTTTGGTAGTTTCGTGATGAAGTCCATCGTTATCCTTTCCCACTTCCATTGCGGGATTTCTGGTTGCTGAAGTAATCCAGAGGGCCTCTGATGTTCGGCCTTAACTTTTGAGCAAGTCAAACACTTCCCAACATAAGTTGCAACATCCTTCTTAAGATTAGGCCACCAATACTGTTCCTTGAGATCGTGGTACATTTTACCGGTGTAGCGACCCGACCAAATCATGTTTGACGGCGCCGTCTACTTAGGTCCCGTTACGTGGTCATAAGTCTTTAAAACAACGTTTGACCAAAAGATATGTCGCATTCATTTCAAATGTAAAGATTGTTCAAAGTTTACAAGAATAGTTCCACCACAAGTTACGATACAAAGTTTTAAGTACAAATGAAACTTATGCGACACAATTTAAAAGTAGCCAAAAGACGCTCCATGTATGCATATATATTCGACATCCAATGCAAGTATCAAAATAATGAGCGGAAGCATGTATCATGTATCGTTCAAGGACCTAAGAAAAACATAGAAATCTGTCAACGAAAACGTTGGTGAAATCATAGGTTTAAGTAAGTAAGTACAAGTGAACCACAAGATTTGCATCAATGAAATAATAGTAATACATTCCAAAAGTTTGTTTCACGAGCACCCAATTATCAATGCTTAACATTCCTTCCATAGAACCCCATCACTTAGTGCTAGAACATACACTGTTTCTCGAAAATATATTTCATTCGTAAACGGTAGCGAACCGTTTGAATGAGGGTTTGTCAAACCCATATGGATCCATACAACATAAGTTCTCGCTTACACCCGGCAAGTGTAACTAATGATAATTGAATTGAGGATTTTGTTCTAAACTCGTATGTAGAATGTTTGTTTTCCTGTACTTGTGTTCACTTAGTAAAGAAATGTTTATGTTTTCTCATCCCAAATGTAAGTTCAAAAAGAGTAAAAGTGGGACTATGATCTCACCTTGAGTGCACGAGTAGTAAAGTACTTCAACAAGTAAACGTGTGCAAAGAAAAATGCTAGTCTTGACCTAAACAATAGGTTGTATCATTAACGGTAAACACGATAAGTCAAAGATGTTCAATTAGTCCTATGGCTCGTTAAGACTCGATCATAATAGCATGTGAATCAAATTGTCATGTTTCATGCAAGGTACAAGTATAAAAACATGTTAGAACGATTGCACAAATATTTGGTTAAGTTTGATTAAAAGTCAACTTGGTCGGGTCAAAGTCAACGAAAAAGTCAACATGTTCGGGTCGGGTCCCGAACTATTTTTCTGAGGTTTTTAATCATATATGAACATGTTAGAACAAGTTTCATGTGAATCGGAGGTCCGTAGTATGCCAAACATTTTTCGTATTTTGGACATGGAGGTCAGAACCTGACCACGGCTTATGTCGCGCCGCGACATGAGCTGGCCGCGCCGCGGCATTGGCCGTGCGCTGGTACCTGGTCAGTCTCAATTGTTCAAGTCCCAAATCAAAACTCTTTCAAGCATAAATTACAAACCGCTAACTCTTAGAACTCGCACCTTATATCGTTGGAAAGGTAATTTGACAAAGAACACAACTAAATATATTTCACTAACCAAAAACATTATTTGTAACAATCGGCTTTCCAAAATAAATGATCGATTAATGCACACATTAAATACTCGAATTTGATAAGTGCACATTTATGATTCGGGCATTTAATGCATACATACAACACGCCGTTTTGTAGGTAATCGAGCATACAATACAACTAACTACTTACTAACAATAATTCATGGCATTCAATGTATCATCTATTCATTTCAAGCTTATCAAACCCTAACCCAAATTCACCAAAAATCACTAATCAAGTTTATGGAGTTTTCTCAAGCAACCTACACATCAAATTGAAGCTAGTGATACTAGGAACACAATTAGAACATGAACTTTTAACATCTAACAACATATGATCATCCAAAATTCAAGAACAACACACCAAAATTCAAGTTCATGCTAGTTATACTAAAACAACGAGATCGAGCATACAAATTACATACACGACATCACAATGAGCCATAGACACTAACTAACACCATTTCAAGTCAAAAACACGAATTTAGAGAAATCTAGAGTTTTAGAAATGTTACCCAAACGAGATGAAGTTGGTACCAAAATGAAGAGGATGAAGAGAGGATTACGAATATGTAATTTATTTTGTTGTAAGCCTCCTAGATCGGATTTAGATGATGATTGAATGAATTTGGAAATGGTGTGTGTGTTCTTGCTAGAGAGGAAGAGAGAGGGATGGAGATGATAATGAATGAGTGAAAGGGGTTTGACCCTTTGACCTAGTCAAGGGTTTGATCCCTTGTCAAGTTTAGTCCCTCAACTTTCGTTCGGGTGCGTGAATTACCTAAACGAGATAATTTAAAACGCGTATCAACGGGAGATGTTATAAACATATAACGGACTTTATATTAGTATAACGGAAAAGTAAATGGAAAAAGGCGGGATGTTACATTACCTACTCCTTAAAAGAAATTTCGTCCCGAAATTTAAGTAGGCGTAGTAGTCGTTGTTTCTTCCTCGAGATCTTGCGTTTCCGAATTCACGAATAGATGAGGAACTTCCTTTGCATTTGATCTTGTCTTTCCCAAGTAAACTCGGGTCCCCTTTTGGCGTTCCAACGGACTTTAACAATCGGGATTCGGCTTTGTTTCAATGTCTTGACGGAGGTGTCCACAATTTCAACCGGTTCCTCCACAAAATGAAGTTTGTCATCAATAGTAAGTTCCTCGAGAGGAATGACGATATCGGGTTCGGCAAGACACTTTTTCAAGTTAGATACATGGAAGGTAGGATGAACGGAGCTCAATTGAGGCGGAAGATCTAAACGATAAGCAACGGTTCCAATACGCTCCAAGATTTCGAAAGGACCAATATACCGCGGATTTAGCTTCCCGCGTTTCCCAAAGCGGATTACACCCTTCCAAGGTGCGACTTTTAACATGACGCGGTCACCGACTTGAAATTCAAAATCGTTGCGTCGTTTGTCGGTATAGCTCTTTTGACGACTTCGGGCCGTCCTAAGCCTATCTCGGATTTGAACGATTTTCTCGGTGGTTTCGTGAATGAGTTCGGGTCCGGTGATTTGCACGTCGCCTACCTCGGCCCAACAAAGAGGTGAACGACATTTGCGGCCATATAGCACTTCAAAAGGTGCGGCTTTAATACTCGCGTGATAACTATTGTTATAAGAGAACTCGGCGAGAGGTAAGTGCTTGTCCCAAGCTTTTCCGAAATCAACCACACAAGCTCGTAACATGTCTTCCAAGGTTTGAATTGTACGTTCGCTTTATCCATCGGTTTGAGGATGATATGCGGTGCTCATGTCTAAACGCGTTCCCAACGCTTCTTGCAATGTACGCCAAAATCTAGAAACGAAACGGCCATCTCGGTCGGAGATAATCGATAAAGGTACACCGTGTCGGGCTACGATCTCCTTAATGTAAAGTTGTGCAAGTTTCTCCATTTTGTCCGTTTCTTTCATGGCAAGGAAGTGTGCGGATTTGGTGAGACGGTCAACAATAACCCAAATGGTATTATAACCGCCCGTCGTTTTTGGTAGTTTGGTGATAAAATCCATCGTTATTCTTTCCCACTTCCATTGCGGGATCTCGGGTTGTTGAAGTAGTCCGGACGGTCTTTGGTGTTCGGCTTTGACTTTGGAACATGTCAAACACTTGGAAACATAAGTAGCTACGTCCCTTTTGATGTTCGGCCACCAATATAGTTGTTTAAAGTCGTGGTACATCTTATTGACACCAGGGTGAATCGAGTATCGTGACTTATGGGCTTCATCTAAAATAAGGCTTCGTAGGTCCCCATAACTAGGCACCCAAATCCTTCCAGCGTAATATCGGAGTCCGGTCTCCCTAATTTCGAATCGAGAGATGAGAATGTTCAAGAGCTCGTGTGAAAGGTTTTCATCCTTGAGGGCCTCATCTTGGGCTACACGAATTTGACTATTGAGGTTGCTGTGAATGGTGATGTTTAAAGCTCGGACACGAAGAGGCACCGCTCTTTCTTTTCGACTTAAGGCATTGGCTACTACATTTGCCTTCCCGGGATGGTAACGAAGCTCGCAATCGTAATTGTTCAAAGTTTCAATCCACCGTCGTTGTCTCATGTTTAGTTGCTTTTGATCGAAAATGTGTTGGAGACTTTTGTGGTCGGTAAAGATAGTACTCTTGGTTCTATAAAGATAGTGTCTCCACATTTTAAGTGCAAAGACAACGGCTCCGAGTTCGAGATCATGCGTCGTGTAGTTTCGTTCATGAATTTTGAGTTGTCGGGAGGCATAAGCAATGACTTTCTTTCGTTGCATCAATACACACCCAAAACCATGTTTCGAGGCATCGCAATATACAACAAAATCATCATTGCCTTCGGGAAGTGACAAGATAGGAGCGGTGGTTAGCTTTGTCTTCAAGATTTGGAATGCGGATTCTTGCTCGGTCGCCCAAATGAATTTCTTTCCCTTGTGAGTTAATGCGGTTAGAGGACGTGCAACCAAAGAGAAGTTTTCAATGAATCTACGATAGTACCCGGCGAGACCCAAGAATTGACGAATGTGAGTAGGAGTAGTAGGAGTCTCCCATTTACTAATGGCTTCGATCTTCGTGGGATCGACTTTAATACCTTGATCACTTACAACATGACCAAGAAATTGAACTTCCTTCAACCAAAATTCACACTTGGAGAATTTGGCATAAAGTCGTTCTTGTCTCAAGAGTTCAAGCACAAGTCGGAGATGTTGTTCGTGCTCTTCTTCATTTTTAGAATAGATCAATATATCATCGATGAACACAATAACGAATTTATCGAGATACGGTTTGCACACGCGGTTCATAAGATCCATGAACACCGCCGGTGCGTTAGTGAGACCAAATGGCATGACAAGGAATTCATAACTACCATAACGAGTCCGGAAAGCGGTTTTGGAGACATCTTTCCCCTTAACCCTTAATTGATGATAACCCGAGCGGAGATCGATTTTTGAATATACACAAGACCCTTGTAGTTGATCAAAGAGGTCATCGATGCGAGGAAGAGGATATCGGTTCTTAACCGTCAATTTATTTAGTTCACGATAATCAATGCACATTCGTAGGGATCCGTCTTTCTTTTTAACAAACAAAATCGGAGCGCCCCAAGGTGAATGGCTAGGTTGGATAAAACCACGATCAAGTAGTTCTTGGATTTGACTTTGCAATTCTTGCATTTCGGATGGAGCAAGTCTATACGGTGCACGTGCTATAGGTGCGGCTCCCGGAATAAGATCGATTTGGAATTCTACCGGTCGATGAGGTGGAAGACCTGGCAATTCGTCGGGAAATACATCGGAAAAGTCACTAACAATTGGCACATCATCGATATGCCTCTCATCGGACTCGACTTTCTTAACGTGGGCAAGGATCACAAAACAACCCTTACGGAGTAGTTTTCTAACTTTAAGGCACGAAACGAGGTTGAGCCTGGTGCAACTCTTATCGCCATAAACAATCAAAGGTTCACCATTCTCGGTAGGAATTCGGATTGCGTTAAGATTACAGAGGATGTGAGATTTCGTTTTGACTAACCAATTCATACCGATTATTACATCAAAGCTTCCTAGTTCCATGGGTATCAAGTCAATTTCAAATTCCTTACCCAAAATGTTTAACGTACACCCCCGGTAATATGTGTCGGCACTTAATAGTTTCCCGTTAGCCACTTCAATGGTATAAGTGGTATCTAATGGAAGAGGTGGAGTGCTAAAAGAATGAGTCAAAGTCTTGGATACAAAGCATTTATCGGCACCCGAATCGAATAAGCAAGAGACATAAGAATTGTTGAGAAGAAACGTACCCATGACTAGTTCAGTGTCATCTCGGGCTTCCTCGGTGTTGATGTTGAAAGCTCGGCCGCGTGTATTGGGGTTATCTTTCCTCTTCGGGCATGCATTTCTATAATGGCCCGTTTGGCCACATTCGTAACAAGTGCCCGTCTTTGGTGCATTGGGCCACTTTCGAGCGACGGGAGTGGCACTTTTACAATCGTTGGCCTTATGACCAATTCCTTGGCACCGATGGCAAATTAGCTTACTACATTCGCCAAAGTGATGTTTGTTGCATTTGTTGCAAAGAGGTAGAATTCCGGCATAACCCTTCTTGCCGTCGGAGGTGAAAGATTTCTTGGAAAAGTTGTTGTTGCTTGATTGGGGAGCTTCCCATTTTCTTTTGTTGTTACCCGACTTGTCCTCAGATTTAGGTGCCGGTACTACGATTTCGTCCACTGTCTCTATCAATTTGCGGGCCATGTTCAAAGCTTCTTGATGATTAGGGGGTTTGGATGACATTACTCCGTGTTTGATGCTCTTTGGAAGACCATCCATGTAAAGTTCAACCCTTAAAGCTTCGGGGTTCACAAGATTTGGGCACATCAAGGCTAGTTCGGAAAATCATTGATTATAAGCCTTGAGATCATTTCCGATCGCCTTTAAAGTTCTTAGCTCTTGTTCGAGCCTTCGGGTTTCTTCACGAGGGAAATATTCGACAATCATCTTTTCCCTCAAGTCGGCCCAAGAGAGGGCGTGAGCTTCATCGGTACCCACCGATTGTACATAAGTATTCCACCATGTAAGAGCGACACCGACGAAAGTGTGAGTGGAGTATTTGACCTTGTCTTGGTCCCGACAACCGCTTATGCTAAAGACGGCTTCCGTTTGTTCAAACCATCGGGTGAGCACGACTGGTCCCCCGGTTCCATCGAAAGTGTGAGGTTGCACCCCATGAAAGCTTTATAGGAGCATCCCTCGTTTGAGTTACCGGCTCCATTGTTGTTGTTGTTGTGGTTGTTGTTATTATTGTTGTTGTTGGATGAGTGACCGGCCATGGCCGCATCTACGGCGGTAGCTATCATCCGTTCGAGAGCTTGTTCGGGAGTTTCATTGCGGCGTACACGACGAGGAGCCATTGTTCCTTCAAGACACAAGAATATCATTGATTAGTATTCTCAATAATACTAACCGTGATATAGAATAAAGATAAAGAGAAGTTTTTCCTCGACTCGCCTTAAATTTTTTATGTCATAATGTCGGAACGTTCATATGAGTCACCGTAATATAATCCCGGAAATTATATTACCCTGATTCATATGTGCATTCGACATCATTTCATATAGTCAAGGTGGCGTGTCAATCAAATTAAACAACGTGAGATTAAGATGAACTAAGAGTAGATATGAGTAGGAGCATTCGAGTATAAATGCACAAGTAGTCAAGTAATTCCTACTTCAAGTCTATATGCCGGTTGTAGTCTAGACTCACCAATGTACCCTATGACTCGGGGTCGACACCAATGAACTCTAAATCCCTACAACCAACGCTCTGATACCATCTGTAGCGACCCGACCAAATCATGTTTGACGGCGTCGTCTACTTAGGTCCCGTTACGTGGTCATAAGTCTTTAAAACAACGTTTGACCAAAAGATATGTCGCATTCATTTCAAATGTAAAGATTGTTCAAAGTTTACAAGAATAGTTCCACCACAAGTTACGATACAAAGTTTTAAGTACAAATGAAACTTATGCGACACAATTTAAAAGTAGCCAAAATACGCTCCATGTATGCATATATACTCGACATCCAATGCAAGTATCAAAATAATGAGCGGAAGCATGTATCATGTATCGTTCAAGGACCTGAGAAAAACATAGAAATCTGTCAACGAAAACGTCGGTGAAATCATAGGTTTAAGTAAGTAAGTACAAGTGAACCACAAGATTTGCATCAATGAAATAATAGTAATACATTCCAAAAGTTTGTTTCACGAGCACCCAATTATCAATGCTTAACATTCCTTCCATAGAACCCCATCACTTAGTGCTAGAACATACACTGTTTCTCGAAAATATATTTCATTCGTAAACGATAGCGAACCGTTTGAATGAGGGTTTGTCAAACCCATATGGATCCATACAACATAAGTTCTCGCTTACACCCGGCAAGTGTAACTAATGATAATCGAATTGAGGATTTTGTTCTAAACTCGTATGTAGAATGTTTGTTTTCCTGTACTTGTGTTCACTTAGTAAAGAAATGTTTATGTTTTCTCATCCCAAATGTAAGTTCAAAAAGAGTAAAAGTGGGACTATGATCTCACCTTGAGTGCACGAGTAGTAAAGTACTTCAACAAGTAAACGTGTGCAAAGAAAAATGCTAGTCTTGACCTAAACAATAGGTTGTATCATTAACGGTAAACACGATAAGTCAAAGATGTTCAATTAGTCCTATGGCTCGTTAAGACTCGATCATAATAGCATGTGAATCAAATTGTCATGTTTCATGCAAGGTACAAGTATAAAAACATGTTAGAACGATTGCACAAATATTTGGTTAAGTTTGATTAAAAGTCAACTTGGTCGGGTCAAAGTCAACGAAAAAGTCAACATGTTCGGGTCGGGTCCCGAACTATTTTTCTGAGGTTTTTAATCATATATGAGCATGTTAGAACAAGTTTCATGTGAATCGGAGGTCCGTAGTATGCCAAACATTTTTCGTATTTTGGACATGGAGGTCAGAACCTGACCACGGCTTATGTCGCGCCGCGACATGAGCTGGCCGCGCCGCGGCATTGGCCGTGCGCTGGTACCTGGTCAGTCTCAATTGTTCAAGTCCCAAATCAAAACTCTTTCAAGCATAAATTACAAACCGCTAACTCTTAGAACTCGCACCTTATATCGTTGGAAAGGTAATTTGACAAAGAACACAACTAAATATATTTCACCAACCAAAAACATTATTTGTAACAATCGGCTTTCCAAAATAAATGATCGATTAATGCACACATTAAATACTCGAATTTGATAAGTGCACATTTATGATTCGGGCATTTAATGCATACATACAACACGCCGTTTTGTAGGTAATCGAGCATACAATACAACTAACTACTTACTAACAATAATTCATGGCATTCAATGTATCATCTATTCATTTCAAGCTTATCAAACCCTAACCCAAATTCACCAAAAATCACTAATCAAGTTTATGGAGTTTTCTCAAGCAACCTACACATCAAATTGAAGCTAGTGATACTAGGAACACAATTAGAACATGAACTTTTAACATCTAACAACATATGATCATCCAAAATTCAAGAACAACACACCAAAATTCAAGTTCATGCTAGTTATACTAAAACAACGAGATCGAGCATACAAATTACATACACGACATCACAATGAGCCATAGACACTAACTAACACCATTTCAAGTCAAAAACACGAATTTAGAGAAATCTAGAGTTTTAGAAATGTTACCCAAACGAGATGAAGTTGGTACCAAAATGAAGAGGATGAAGAGAGGATTACGAATATGTAATTTATTTTGTTGTAAGCCTCCTAGATCGGATTTAGATGATGATTGAATGAATTTGGAAATGGTGTGTGTGTTCTTGCTAGAGAGGAAGAGAGAGAGATGGAGATGATAATGAATGAGTGAAAGGGGTTTGACCCTTTGACCTAGTCAAGGGTTTGATCCCTTGTCAAGTTTAGTCCCTCAACTTTCGTTCGGGTGCGTGAATTACCTAAACGAGATAATTTAAAACGCGTATCAACGGGAGATGTTATAAACATATAACGGACTTTATATTAGTATAACGGAAAAGTAAATGGAAAAAGGCGGGATGTTACAACCGGCTCCTGGATGAATCGAATATCTTGACTTGTGGGCTTCGTCTAGAATGAGGCTTCATAAATCCCCATAACTAGGCACCCAAATCCTTCTGGCGAAGTATCGGAGTCCAGTCTCCTTAACCTCGAATCAAGAGACGAGAATGTTCAAGTGTTCATGAGAAATATTCTCCTCCTTGAGAGCCTCATCTTGGGCTACTCGGATCTGGTTATTGAGATTTAAATGAATGGTGATGTTCAAGGCGCGGACACGAAGAGGTACAGTCCTCTCCTTCCGGCCCAAAGCGTCGGCTACAACATTGGCCTTGCCAGGATGGTAACGAAGTTCACAATCATAGTCGTTCAGCGTCTCGATCCATCGTTGCTGTCTCATGTTCAGTTGTTTCTGATCGAATAGGTGTTGGAGGCTTTTGTGGTCGGTAAAGATAGTACTTTTAGTTCCATAAAGATAGTGTCTCCATAATTTGAGCGTAAAAACAACGGATCCAAGTTCGAGGTCATGAGTAGTGTAGTTTCGCTCGTGAATCTTCAGTTGGCGAGAAGCATAAGCAATGACCTTCGTTCTTTGCATCAATACGTAACCAAAACCATTTTTCAAGGCATCACAGTATACGACGAAATCGTCACTGCCTTCAGGAAGTGATAAGATAGGTGAGGTGGTCAATTTCTGCTTCAAGGTTTGAAATGCTGATTCTTGTTCGGTTTCCCAAACGAACTTCTTCCCTTTGTGAGTCAGCGCGGTCAAAGGACACGCAATCAGAGAGAAACCTTCGGTAGTAACCGGCGAGACCTAAAAATTGGCGGATATGAGTCGGAGTAGTGGGGGTTTCCCACTTGCTGATAGCTTCAATCTTTGAGGGATCAACTTTGATACCTTGATCGCTCACAATATGACCCATAAATTGGACTTCCTTCAACCAAAACTCACACTTGGAGAATTTGGCATAAAGTTGCTCTTGTCTCAAGAGTTCAAGCACTAGTCGAAGATGTTGCTCATGTTATTCTTCACTTTTGGAGTAGATGAGGATATCATCTATGAAGACGATAACTAACTTATCCAGGTATGGCTTGCATACACGATTCATGAGATTCATAAACACGGCAGGTGCATTGGTTAAACCGAATGGCATCACGAGAAACTTATAATGACCATAACGAGTTCTGAATGCAGTTTTCATCACATCACTCTCCTTCACCCTTAACTGGTGATAACCGGATCGCAAATCGATCTTAGAGTAAATACTTGATCCTTACACTGATCGAAAAGATCGTCAATTCTGAGAAGGGGATACCGATTCTTGATCGTCAATTTGTTGAGTTCGCGGTAATCGATACACATGCAGAAAGATCCGTCCTTCTTCTTCACAAACAAAATAGGTGCACCTCAGGGCGATGAACTTGGTTGGATAAATCCACGGTCTAGCAGTTCTTGTAGTTGACTCTGCAACTCTTGCATTTCGGAAGGTGCGAGTCGGTAAGGTGCGCGAGCTACAGGTGCAGCTCCTGGCACTAAATCGATCTGAAACTCCACTGCCCTCGTTGGCGGTAATCCAGGCAATTCTTCTGGGAAGACATCGGGAAACGCGTTCACAATTCGTACATCATCCACGCTTTTCACCTCGGTTTCTAATGTTTTCACATGTGCTAAAATAGCAAGACGTCCTTTCTTCATGATCTTTTGTGCCTTCATGCAACTAATGAGGTTCAACTTCGAAATACATCTCTCTCCGTAAATAATCAGTGGCTCACCATCTCCGTGTGGTATACGAATAGCTTTATCTCCACAGATAATGTCGGCCCTTACCTTGATCAACCAGTCCATACCGACAATCTCGTCAAAACTTCCCAATTTGATGGGTATCAAGTCAATCTCGAAATCCACACCAGCTACGTTGATAATACCTCCTCGGCTAATTTGGTTAACTTTCTCAAGTTTTCCATTGGCTACCTCAACAAGCATACTCTCCTTTAAAGGAACTAACGACCAATTTATCTTAGAGTAAAAGTGTCTACATACGTAACTCCTATCGGCACCAGTATCAAATAGGACAGAAGCTAATAGATTGTTGATAGTGAATATACCTGTAACCAAGTCGGGGTTCTCATGAGTATCCCTTGCGTTTACATTGAAAGCTCTTCTACGCGCTGGCCCGCCGTCCTTTCTCTTGTTGGGACATTCATTCATGAAGTGGCCCTGTTGTCCACACTCATAGCATTTTCTTGGTCCTGTAGGGTTTGTCTTCACAGTTGGGGTAGTGATCTTGCAGTCTTTGCCAATATGCCCTGTCCTTTTACACTTTTCACAGACCACATTGCAATACCCGGTGTGATGCTTGTAGCATCTCTTGCATTGCGGGAGACTACCCTTGTAGTTAGGGTTTGAGCTAGGGTTCTGGTTGGAGTTGTTTCCCTTGAAACCTTCATGCCTCTTAGCTGGGTTTTGATCAAAGACCCTTCCTGATGTTATGCGAGGTGTATACGAAATAGTTATATTTTTATTTACGAAATATTATTAAATTCGCTACAATTTTACACAAGTTATTTATTTATTTATTGAATAGATATATCCAAACCTTGCTACAACACTATAGGCAGTGTACCTAATCGTAAAGTAGTGTAGTTTTTAGTAAGTCTGGTTCGTTCCGCAGGGAGCTAGCCAAGTTTAACGCTATATTTTTAAACTATATTTGTATATATATATATATATATATATATATATTTGTATATATATATATATATATATATATATATATATATATATATATATATTTGTATATATATATAAGTAGTATTATTATTATTATTATAAAAGGGGGTTTTACCGTTTAGTGACCGGTTTGTCGATTTTATGTCTTAAGTCACAATTAAAACCTAATGTAAAATATTAAATATATAAATGACTTAATTTAAAGCGTAAAGTAAATAACGATAAATAAAAGTGTGATAAATAAAAGTACGATAATTAAAAGTGCAATAAATAAAATGACAATAAATAAAAGTACGATGAAATATGAAATAAAGGAATTATGCTTATTTAAACTTCCGTAATCATGATGTTTGACGTGTTGATTTTAATTTATTAGCATGGGTTAATTGTCCTTTGTCCTGGATTATTCGATTTGTCCATCTGGTTTTTGTCCATAACAGTCCATCAGTCATAAATATAAAGTGCGAGTGTCCTCGTCAAATTATCCTTATACCCGAAGTCAAATATTTCAACTAATTGGGGACTTAAACTGTAACAAGGTCTTAATACTTTGTTAACAATTACCCCAAGTGTCCTTGTACGTAATCTACCCCTGTTTTAATAGGTCCATTTACTATTAATCCATCCCCGTGAACGGTTAAATGAACGATTATTAGTATTTATAAATATCCCGCCCATCATGTCCGATCGAGTGTATATGGTTATTTATAGATACGTCAAATTGTAAATCTCTATATTAAATTAACGAACTATCATTCAGTTAAACAAATATAAAGCCCATTAATAGTCCATAGTCCAATTTCCACAAGTGTCGGTCTTTTGTCCAAACCCCAATTATGGTCCAAAGCCCAATAACCCCGTCTTTAATATTTAGCCCAACATCACGATTACTTCGATTTAAATAAGCATAATAATAATTTAGCTACGAGACATTAATTTAAAAAGGTTGAACATAACTTACAATCATTATTAATAGCGTAGCGTTACACGGACAGAATTTCAACTTACAAACTTAAAACATTCGCCAACATAACCTTATTATTATTAAACTTTAAATTAAAATTAAAATTATATATATATATTTTACGTACATAGAAAGAAGGAAAAGGAATGATGAATCGAGCAGAATGCGTGGCCTTTTATAGGCCCACTTGATCACTGTGTGCTCCGCGAGTGCGGTATTTTTGTTCTTCATAGCTCTGCAGTCACGGAGCTTTGGATTCCAGCTCATTGATCAAATCCAAAACGTGGGCTGCGTATAATTATAATATATAATAATATATATAATTAATTATATGTTATATTATATTCTTGTGCATAGTTGACTTGTAATTTTTGGTCAGTTGCATCGCACGCTGATAGTTGGTTCATGTCTCTGTTCCGGATTTTCGAGCGCCTTTTCATATAATTTAATATCTTGTACTTTGCCTTTTGCGGCTTGTACTCTTGCCATTTTTAGACATTTCTCATCAATAATTTAAACCACTTGGATTGTACTTTGTATTTTTTAGCTTTTTGGTCGTTTGCGTCTTCAAATCGTCGAATCTGTCTTTTGTCTTCACCTTTTATTATTTAAACGAATAACACTTGTAACTAGAACAATTGCAACTAAAAGCTTGTCTTTCTTGAAGGATAATGCTATGAAATATATGTTCGTTTTTAGCATTATCAAATATTCCCACACTTGAGCGTTGCTTGTCCTTAAGCAATATAGAACTTTGAATAAAAACATACTTGAATTACTTCTTTATTCTTCACACTTTGTACATCAGTGATTTCTATACGGCGGTATGAACAATGATAGTAACGTTGTGGTTTACAGTCCCACATGATTATGAAAATTTAGATCCTTTAAGAAATTGGATCTTTATGAAAACATTTGATCTTTTGAAAATTCAATCTAGCTTTTACCCTAAATAAGTTTTCCGAAATAACCCTTCACCGGTGTTTGCAAAATGTTTTTGTGGGTTTTGTGGGTTTCAGATTTGAAAATTTTAGCTTAAAACTTGCAGTTTTGTGTCACCCACTTGCTAACCTTGTATTAGGAAAGCAACACCTCCAGTTTACTTGATCCGTATATTATCTTTCGGTAAACTACCGTCCGGTTGTAAAGGAAAGCGTTGAACAAGCAACTGTTAAGGCAATGTCCCGTGACATGCAAATGATTATGGTCAAAAACGTGTCGGATGCAATTACTATCCTTTATAGGAGAAATAGTCAAGATCATCCTATAGTTTTTCGGTTTGGCACAAGGTCCTGTCTTCAACCATGTTATGCAACTACCGTTCTTACGGTTGACACCCGATTTGGTTCAGGTGACCTAATGAATTCCAGTGAATTCTTAGGATTTTACGTTCAATGGTAATGAATGCATTAAAAATGGGTTTTTAAAAACAAATCAGTTTGTAATTTGATCAAAATATTTTCTCGTTCAAGTTCGAGTTTAGATATCATCGAATTCCATGAGTTTGAATTCTCAACTTTAAATTCAATCTCAAGGATTGAGTAATATTAGGCTTAAAAGCTGATTTTTGATCTTTTAAGGAGATTATCCTTTCTGGAGATCTGATTCATTAGTCTTATAAGCTAATTTGCACGGTGCCCCCCATTGTACGAGACATATCCTCTCATGGTTAGGATAAGTCTGACCACTTGGCGACCCTGTTTGATGCTGAGGTCGGTGGATTTCCAGCTGATTTTCGAGAAAACTTTTCAAGGTTTTTCGTAGACTCTACAACTGGTCTGGACGACAACTTCCTGACCTAAACAAGAAGCGCCTGTCTTTTTCTCGAAAGACTTTACTTCCTTTTAAATCAAGTGGCACATTTCTTTCAAATATATTATAAGAAATCGGGTAAAACTGATAAAATTGTCCAAAACAAAAGTATCTTCAATTATTTGTACAAAAATATGTGATATATGTTCTAAATAACTTGGTAAATTTTTCCCACACTTGGCTTTTATTTTTCTTTCTTTGCCTTTTTATTCTCCTCTATTCTATTTTTTAATGAATTCAAGCGATTTGGGTTGTTTCTCAATTTATGTCCTTTACGAGGTAACGACAATTTCGGTATTAACACCTAGTTTTATCGTTCATAAATATGTATAAACATGATTTTGAATTCATTTATTTGATTTTTTTTATTTAAATTTTACTAGAAGTGGGTAGTCAGTATATAAGACTATGGCTGTTCTTTATTATCAGAGAGCACTAGATTCTAATATAACTACTGCGTTACTAGTATTTTTAATGGTAACCAAGTGTTTAAATTAAAATTTTAAAAATCCGAAAGAATTTAACCCCTTCCCACACTTAAGATCTTACAATGCCCTCATTTGCAAGAAATCAGTAGTAATTTAAATTATTGAGGGTGATTAGCTTAGAAAATTGATCAAATTTTACCAAAGTTTCCAAACATATTGTTTTTTGTGTTGAATGATAAATGGTGCACATCATTTGTTCATTCCGTCTGTTGTTACATCACACTTGTTTTTCGTTTTGTCTTCAAAATTAATAGCTTTTGCTGAACTTAATGCCAGTCTTTGAAAGTGCACTGTTTTACCCTATTTTGTACATGAGATAAACTACAAACATATATATACATATTTTTGAAGTTGGGTATATCACCCCACATTCAAAAATTATTAAAATCTAATAATAAAAGTTAGAAAATTATAAAAACTATTATAATATCAAAAGAAGTATTAAAAGTATAAAATTACAAGTTACCAAATAAATAAAAATAGGCATAAAAGAAAATTAGGGTTGATGAGGATGGTGCCAGTAGGGATTCCATTCATAGCCGTAAGTGCTGTAGAATGCTTGAGCTGGGTCATATATAGGGTACGGTAGTCGGGTCTGTATAGTCCAGGGAGGAAATACGGTCATTGGAGTAGGAATGTAGTTTGTATTTATGTATGTACAATGACTTATGATTTGGTTTTGATGATACTGCCAATCTTGAAATTCTCGTTGTCTAGCCATTTCATACTCATGTTGAGCCATAAAAATTTGCATTTCTGTCATCTGATTCCCCCTCCCGCATTACCTTGCTGCTGATCTCTTTCGACCTGTGGATGATTGCCATCATATGGTGCTGCAGCGTTATGTCGTTTCTTTAAAACCTTAGCACCATGATATACTTTCAAACCAATTGTATCACGGGGTTCTGGTGCTGCAGTTATTAATCCCCCCTGACTTCTATCGACACCGAGATACTCAGCAATTAAAGTAACAAAGATACCACCTCCTATTATACTATTAGGCCGTATACCCCTAACCGTAGCCGATAAATAATAACCCACACAATAAGGTATACTCACAGCGCTCTGTGGGTCTCGAATACACATGAGATAAAATAAATCATTCTTATTTACCTTCTCTTTTTCCTACCTCACTGTGTAATCGAGTTTGCTAAGAACCTATGGATTACTCTTAGCTCAGCTCTATCAATATCAGTATAAGCATAATTCCCCCCACGAAATCGGTTATGGCTAGTCATTCTACTCCATATTCCATTCATATCAAAATTTTCATCAACCCTCCTACCATTAACTATCAACCTTTGACAATCAGTAGATGCTAGTTCCTCAGGCGTATATATACACAAAGCCTGAGCCATGTCTAGTAGAGACATATGGCGCATCACACCTCCTAATATACACGCCTACGTATATTGAACAAACGTTCCCAATCATTAAAAGTAGAATTACCATACCTTTGTGTAAGTAATTCTCTGACTGGATCGGCCAATCCCACTGTTTCTAACGATTCCCAATCTATTATCCTGGGTACTTCAACAACATTAGATTGAAGGGTGTGTAAGTTCCTTTGATATTTTGGATATTCTATCCAAAATCTGTCAAACCTCAAGTTTGGGTGTAAATCTACCTCATGGATATTTGAAAATGAAATGACTTGATGAGGTATATTTTGTTTGTATTGGTCGTTAATATCCTGTTCGTCTGCATTCTCAGGAGGATCATTGCAAGCCTGAGATGCGGATGAAGATTCACCCCTTTCAGTCTGCAAAACACATTAAACAGAATTTTTGTGCATCCAAATATGCATTAGTGTTAGCAGAATCATAAATCAAAACAATCATAATGACATGTTTAATCCATATTAAACTTTATACACATTTTCACAATATTAACAATTCTACACTTTTACAAATAAACATATATGGAAATGTATACAATATTCCTTAGCATTCATCTTCTAAATCATGTCAAAAATAATCATTATAGCAATTAAACGAGTTCCAAATAGCATTCATATCAATTAAATCGAGTTCATGCATTTTTGACTCAAAAAGTCCACTTTAATACTCAAAAATCATGTTTAGGATCAAAGTTTTGATCATTTAGCAACCTAAACATGTTACACTACTTAATTAAGCATGAACCATCAACAAAATTCGGCCATAACCCGTTTATATCAAAAAGCCCCAATTTTACTCAAGAACACAAACCCTAGATTACTCAAAATGTGAAGTTTAAGGCTTCTAATCATGTTAAATAGCATCAATCTAGGTTATACAAGCATAATATATAATCAATTTAAGCACAATCAAACTAGAAATCATCAAAATCAAATTAGGTATATTTTTACTCAAGAACACTAAAAATCCGAATTAAAGAGTGTTTGGATGTAGAAATTACCGATTTCCTTGAAAAACTTCTTGGCAAGTATCTCCTCGTCGTGATTTTAGCAAAAAACTTTGATGATTATCTGTGAAAAATTGCGTTTTTTATCGGGTTTTTGTGGGTTTTTTCGCAGAAAATATGTGGGTGTGTGTATGTAAACTGATCTATTCCACCAGTTAACCTGGTCTGGGATTTCATTGCTCCGCGAGTGCGGATGTGGGACCACACAAAACTTCGCGAGTGCGGATTTTTTTTTATAAAATCTTTAATAATAAAACAATTAATTAAATTTAAAATTTTGTTTTCCTTTTTATTTAGGACGAGGTTGTTTCGGTACGTTTACCTAGTCCGTCCCTCGACAAAATTTTAAAATTTGTCATTTTAAAGCGTTTGTTTTAAAAAAAAAGTTTTTTGGGTTTTTTAAATGTTTTTGGCATACTTTAAATCAATAAGATTAAAAATAATGATAACAAAATTTCTCGTCCCGTCCTTGGGTAAAGCAATTTTGGTTCAACGACCTAGTCTTCAACTCACGACGAATTTTACATATCAAATTTTTAACTTAATGAAATAAAGTAAATTTTTGTTTTTAAATTCACACCAAACTTAAATTTAAAATGCATAAAATTAAAAATTCATATTAATATTATTAATATTTTTATACATTAATTTTACAAACTTATATTAAAAATATTAATTTTTAAAATATTTAAAAACTTAAATATATTGATTTAAAAAGATTTACAATATTAATTTAATATTTATATATTAATTTTAAAAACAAGGTAAAAATAAAATTAAAAACCGTTTTGGTCTTTTATCCCACTTTAATCAATCAAATATTATCAAAAATATACGCTCCTATTTTGGGTAAAGTAATTTCGACTATTTTACCTAGTTTTACTCCTGACGAATTTCTGAAATATTTTGGATTGATTGATTAAAGATATTTATACCTTAAGAATAAACGGTAAATTTCGCAGTGGTATAATAAATTTTTGTATGATATCAATAATTTCGGTTTCGCATACCTAATTTTATTGAATATCAATTTAGTACTTTATAGCGAACGATTCAGCGTTTATTATCAAAAGGTTAAAAGCAATAAAATAAAATAAAAACTGTACATACTTAGCTATGAGAAAGAATTCTCAGAGACCTGCTTTAGCCGACTCATAGGAGAGTCGTGTGATTTGGTTTTCCATAGCTACATAAGCGTAACCTCGATTCTTCAATAACTTTTCTTCTAAACATATGAACGGTCCTTCTCTGCATAGAGTAACAAATTCGGTATTTGAATATGTTTGATTGTTTGAACATTTACCTTCGTGTGACCATTTTCCGCATTTATGACATCTTTTAAGGTGTCGTGCTCTTCTTTTTGTTGCGGATTTTGATTTTCCTTTACCAAAATGTATCTTATTATGATTGTTCCTGAGTTCTTTTCTCACTTCGTCCATTTTGCTTCTTATGAATGATACCACTTCACTCGGGAGTATATCATTATTACATTTAGTAATCAAAGCGTGTAGTAGTAGACCATGGATCAAATCAAAGGAATTCTTCATCTCGTAAAACCTAAAAAATAATAAAAATTCAGAATGGGGGGAGAAGACTAGTTCTTTAGGGTCTGCTAGGGAAAGACCATGCGGATTTCATTTTCGAGAACTACATGAAAATAGAATATCTAACTCTAACAGAAATACATATTATCCTTAAAAGATTCAAATCTTCCCACACTTAGTTAACTGTGGTGGCGAAATTGTGATTAACTTAATCTTCAACTTCCATTGGATTATCTATGTAATGTTTAACTCTGTGACCATTAACCTTAAATTCAATCCCATTTGAATTTATTAATTCTATTGTTCCGTATGGGAAAATTCTTTTGACTATAAATGGTTCAGACCATCTTGATTTCAACTTTCTAGGAAATAGCTTGAATCGTGAATTGAAAAGAAGAACTCTGTCTCCTTCTTTAAATTCTTTTGAACTTCTGATTCTTTTATCATGCCATTTCTTCGCTCTTTCCTTATAGATTAACGAATTTTCATATGCTTCATGTCTTAATTCTTCTAATTCATTTAATTGACTTAATCGTAGACGTCTGGCTTCATGTAAATCAAGATTACATGTCTTCAAAGCCCAAAATGCTTTATGCTCAATTTCTACTGGAAGGTGACATGCTTTTCCGTAAACGAGTTTAAAAGGTGTGGTTCCAATTGGAGTTTTGTAGGCTATTCTAAAAGCCGCACTTCTCCAATTTCATGGAGCATTCTTTTGGAATTGATCCTACGGTTTTCTCTAGAATACGTTCTAAAGCTCGGTTGGTATTTTCAACTTGTTCACTTGTTTGTGGATGATAAGCAGTTGAGATTTTATGAGTTACTCCATATCTTTTAAGAACTTTCTCAAGTTGATTATTACAAAAATGAGTACCCCGATCACTTATTAAAGCTTTCGGTGTTTCGAACCTTACAAAAAGGCATTTTAAGAAGTTGACTACATCTCGTGCATCGCTAGTTGGGAGAGCTTGTGCTTCCGCCCATTTAGATACATAATCAATGGCAACGAGAATGTAGAGATTATTATGAGATTTTGGAAATGGACCCATGAAATCAATACCCCAAACGTCAAATACTTCACATACTTGAATGACATTTTGTGGCATTTCATCACGTTGACTTATTTTTCCGGCCCTTTGACAAGCATAACAGGTTTTACAAAGAAGGTGTGCGTATTTGAAAATTGTAGGCCAATAAAATCCAGCATCGTAGACTTTTCTTGCCGTGAGTTGAGGCCCATAATGCCCTCCTGTTGGTCCTGTGTGACAATGGTTTAAGATTTGACTAGCTTCATCCCCGAATACATCGGCGGATTATTCCATCGGGACAACTTTTAAACAAATGTGGATCTTCCCAAAAATAGTGTTTTATATCACTAAAGAATTTCTTTCGTTTTTGGTATGACAACCCTTTTTCAAGGAATCCACATGCTAACTAGTTTGCATAGACTGCAAACCATGGAATTTCATTATAATCGATCTTCAAAAGATATTCATCAGGAAAGTTATCTTGTATAGCCGATTCATTTAGAACTTCTAATTCAGGATTTTCAAGACTTGAAAGATGATCAGCGGCGAGATTTTCTGCTCCCTCTTTGTCTCGGATTTCAATATCGAACTCTTGTAAGAGTAAAATCTAATGGATTAATCGTGGTTTGGCATCTTATTTTGAAAATAGATATCTAAGAGCAGAATGGTCGGTATAGACCACCGTTTTTGCTAGAACAAGATATGAACGAAATTTGTCAAAAGCAAAGACAATAGCAAGGAGTTCTTTTCCAGTAGTTGTGTAATTCGTTTGTGCTCCTTGTAACGTCTTACTAGCGTAATAGATAGGTTGAAATCGTTTTTCAATCCTTTGTCCTAAAACGGCTCCCATTGCAAAATCACTTGCATCGCACATAAGTTCAAATGGTAAATTCCAATTTGGAGTTATCATGATCGGCGCATTAGTGAGTTTTTCTTTAAGAATATTAAAAGATTTGATGCATTCATCTGAAAAGATGAATGGAGCATCCTTTTCAAGGAGTTTATTCATAGGAGTGGCAATTTTAGAAAAATCTTTTATGAAACGTCGGTAAAAATCGGCATGCCCTAGAAAACTCCTAACTCCTCTAACATTTGTGGGATGTGAAAGTTTAGCAATTACATCTACTTTAGCTCTATCCACTTCAATTCCTTCCTTTGAAATTTTGTGACCAAGAACGATGCCTTCTTTAACCATGAAATGGCATTTCTCCCAATTAAGTACTAGATTTGATTGTTCGCATCTAATAAGCATTCGTTCAAGACTAACTAGACATGTTTCAAAAGTATCACCGAAGACTGAAAAGTCGTCCATGAAAACTTCCATGCATTCTTCTATCATGTCGTGAAAAATCGCCATCATGCACCTTTGAAAGGTTGCAGGGGCGTTGCAAAGTCCAAATGGCATGATTTTGTAAGCAAAAGTACCATAAGGGCACGTGAACGTGGTGTTTTCTTGGTCCTTGGGTGCGATTAGAATTTGAAAGTATCCGGAGAAACCGTCAAGAAAACAATAGTAACTATTTTCGGCTAACCTTTCCAACATTTGATCAATGAAAGGTAAGGTAAAGTGATCTTTTCTGGTGGCGTCATTTAATTTTCTATAATCAATACAAACACACCATCCTGTTACAGTCCTAGTAGGAATAAGCTCATTTTTTTCATTTGTGATGACAGTCATGCCACCTTTCTTAGGTACGCATTGAACTGGGCTTACCCATGGACTATCAGAGATTGGATAAATTAAACATGCATCTAGCAGTTTAATAATTTCTTTCTTAACAACATCTTGCATATTAGGATTTAGTCTTCGTTGGCGTTGCACATAGGTTTTATGGCCTTTTTCCATAAGGATTTTATGTGTGCAATACGAAGGACTTATGCCTTTAATGTCACGAATTTTCCATGCAATAGCTGGTTTATGAGCTTTTAGCACAGAAATGAGTTGAGATTTTTCATTTTCAGTAAGAGAAGATGATATTATTACAGGTAATTCAGATTCACCATGTAAATAAGCATATTTCAAATGGTTTGGAAGTGGCTTTAACTTTAATATTGGTGGTTCTTCTATCGATGATTTATATCGATATCTGTCTTCTTCTTTTAGCATTTAAAGTTCTTCTGTTGTTGGTTCATATTCATTAACCATAAGTGTGGCTAACATTTCAGCTTCATCAATTGGTTCAGTTTCTTCTCCTAAAGAACATTCTCCTGTTCCTTGTAATTCTGGAAATTCTTCTAACAATTCTGCTTGTGAATCTATAGTTTGAATATAATAACATGTATTATCTGCAGATTGCAGTTGTTGCATGGCTCTATCAACTGAAAAGGTAAAACTCTCGTCCTCTATACTTAGGGTCAGTTTCTTACCAAACACGTCTATTATTGCTTTAGCCATGTTTAAGAATGGTCTTCCTAATATGAGAGGAACTCGAGAATCTTCTTCCATGTCCAGAATAACAAAATCTACTGGAAATATTAAAGTACCCACTTTAACTAGCATGTTCTCCATTATCCCTCTAGGATATTTTACTGACCGATCTGCTAGTTGTATACTTATTCGTGTTGGTTTCAATTCTCCGAGGTCTAGTTTAGCGTATAATGAATACGACATTAAATTTATACTAGCACCTAAGGATGCCAATGCTTCTATTGAACTAAGACTACCCAGAAAACATGGAATTGTGAAACTTCCTGGATCTGAGATTTTTTCTGGTAGCTTATTCAACAACACTGCAGATCAATTAGCATTCATTGTAACAGCCTAGAGTTCTTCCATTTTCTTTCTATTTGTGATTAGATCTTTCAAGAATTTAGCATATCTAGCAGATCAATTAGCATTCATTGTAACAGCCTAGAGTTCTTCCATTTTCTTTCTATTTGTGATTAGATCTTTCAAGAATTTAGCATATCTAGGCATCCTGAAATTACATCAATGAAAGGAAGATTGACATTTATTTGTTTAAACATATCCAAGAATTTGGATTGCTCGGCTTCAAGTCTTTCTTTTCTCATTTTACTCGGTTAAGGAAGTGGTGGTTGGTATGGTTTAACATAAGGCTTTGCCTTAACTGTGTTATCTTCATTAATCTTTTCAACTACCGGTTCTGTTTTCATATCTTGCTCAGGCTGTGGTTCTTGTGGAGTAGGAATAGAGTCATCAGAAATTACAGGTATTTCAGGTGGTTTAAGTGTAATACCACTTCTTGTGGTAATGGCTTTAGCTGTTTCATTCCGGGGGTTAGCATTTGTATCGCTAGGTAGACTCTTCGTTTTCTTTCACCTATCAACCTTGCTAGGTTACTCACTTCTTGTTCCAAATTTTGAATAGAAGCTTGTTGATTTCTAAATACTTGGGCATTTTGTTCATTGGTTTATTTCTGAGATGTGAAAAACTGCGTTTGAGATTCAACTAGCTTTGACATCATATCTTCTAAATTTGGCTTTTTATCATCGGTTTGTGGTGGTTTAATTAGAAAAATAGGTCTTTGCTGATTGTAAGTATTATTAGATACTTGCTGATTGCTAGGACCTTGTTGGTTGTTGTTTGGAACATTTCGGTTATAATTCTGATTTTGATTGTAGTTTGGTCTTGGCGGTTGATAATTATTTTGATAATTGTTTCCAGGCCTTTGGTTTATATATGAAACATTCTCTCTTTGTTCCATTGTTTGTTCTATACTAAGACAATCTTTTTGTCAAATGTGGTCCTCCACACTGCTCACAACTAATTCGTATTGCGTGAATATCTTTCGTCATCTTTTCCATTCGTCTCTCGAAAGCATATAACTTTGCAGAAATGGTATCAAAGTCATGGCTAGAATCGGCTCTAGCCGCTTTAGATGAACTAACAATGTCTTTTTCTTGATGCCACTCATGTGAGTGGGAAGTAGTGTTATCAATAATTTTGTAAGCTTCAGTTGCGGTTTTCTTCATAATGGAACCACCAGCTGCTATGTCGATGTCTTTTCGTGTAGTAATATCGCATCCTTGATAGAATATTTATACTATTTGATAAGTGTCTAAACCATGTTGAGGACATCCTCTCAACAACTTTCCAAATCTTGTCCATGCCTCATATAGAGTTTCATTTGGCTTTTGTGTGAACGTAACTATTTCTCCTTGAAGTCTCACAGCTTTAGATGCCGGAAAGAATTGTTTAAGAAAATTTTCAACTAAGACATCCCATGTATCAATCGCCCCTTCAGGTAACGATTCTAACCAATCTTTGGCTTCTCCCTTTAAAGTCCAGGAAAATAACATGAGATAAATCTGTTCATCCTCAACTTCTCTGATTTTAAATAAAGTACAGATCTTATTAAAGGTTCGAAGATGTTCGTTTAGATCTTCCTTCGGCGCACCACTAAATTGGCATTGATTTGTTACCATGTGTAGGATTTGTCCTTTGATTTCATAATCTGGTGCATTAATGTCTGGTTGAGTAATTGCATGACCTTAGCCAGTGCGTTTAGCTCTCATTCGGTCTTCCATACTTAGAGGTTTCAGATTTTCCATGATTGAATTTGTTGAATCTGAATCACTAGAGGATTCTGATTTAATGGTTTCTTCCTCGACAATCTTTGGATGAGTGATTTGTGGTTTAGGAGGAATGATTAGTGGTTCAGGATCTCTGAATTGTCCCTAAATATCCTCCGGATTCTCAATTATAAGGTCGGGTTCAAAAAATAGATTATCAGAAATTTGAATTGGAGTACTTGGTCGACTAGATGACGATTCTAAAGAAAAATCAACGGCAACAATATTGGCTAGATGTATTGATCGAGTTACAGGCGGTGAACGTATGAAAGGTAGTGAACGTTTTGCTCGGTGCATTCACAAAAATCCTATTAGTTATAAAGATAAAAATTATATAAGTTATCAAATTAATAGACTTTTCTGATTTTGTCCATGTTTCGAATAGCCAATAGATGCAGCAAGTAGCCAGGACCCTTTAAATCGGAAGCCCACAACTCGCCACTAATAAATCCAACTATTACTACGAACCAGAAAATTTTGGATGTCTATCAATTTAACCGCTTAAAATAATTTTTCGTCAAAATTTAAAGAAAATAAAGAAAATTCTATGTCCTAAAAACTAGAGCGTCGAGAAATAAGAAAGAAAAAGAGTGCGTCGAAAAACGTCGAAAAATAAAAGGTCAAAAAATAAAAATAAGAAAGAAAAATGTCGACACTTAAAAGTCTAAAAACTAAAAATTAAAACTTACGTCTAAAGGTATTAAAGCTTAAAAGGAATTCTATATTCAAAATGGCAATAACTTAAAAGTACTAAAATCTTAAAACGGCGTCGCAAAATTCTAAAGCACCTAAATCTTAGTCTAAAGAAAAAGCACTTAAGGGATTTTACGGCAAAGCCTAAAAATCTAGAAATAAAAATAAACTACGACAAAAACTAACCTTAAAACTAATTACGAACGAAAAATATACAAAATTACGCTTGAACGATTAAAATGATACGAAATATAAAACTAAAACTTAAAGTTATAAAAATACAATTTTTATAAAAATATTATTTTTATATAAAGTATTTTATAAGAATATTAGTTTTATATATTAATAAAACTAATTAAAACTTAAAAATACAAAATTTAATTAAAACTTAAAAAATAATTATATTAAATTACTAAACCCTAATTATAATTAATAATAATTAATTTTTAACCCTAATTTCGTAATAAATGAGGTACCAGGTCGCAGATGTCAGACGGCTCCGCTAGTGCGGATGTCTTCTGCCCAAAAACTCCGCGAGTGCGGAGGATGCAGATTTAAATGAGCTGTAGGTTCAAATTCATTTGACAGGTTTAGTTTTTAATATTTTTTTTAACTTTTTACTTTTAATTTATATTTTCTGTTTTTAGTTTTTATAAAATATAACTTAAATAAAACTTATATTTTAACAATTACTTATTAGATTTTTATAATTCTAAAAAAATAAACTTTTTAATTAAAACACCTAAATAGATATATAAATTTTTTATGTTTTTATATTTTTGTTTTTAGTATTTAAAACTTATATTTTTACAAAAATAGATTAAAACTTAATAAAAATCTTTTTTTTATATAGCGTTTCTCTTCGGCGTTGAATTTTCCCTGGCAGCGGTGCCAAAAATACTTGATGTTATGCGAGGTGTATACGAAATAGTTATATTTTTATTTACGAAATACTCTTAAATACGCTACAATTTTACACAAGTTATTTATTTATTGAATGGATATACCTAAACCTTGCTACAACACTATAGACAGTGTACCTAATCTAAAAGTAGTGTAGTTTTTAGTAAGTCTGGTTCGTTCTGCAGGGAGTTAGCCAAGTTTAACGCTATATTTTTAAACTATATTTGTGTGTATATATATATATATATATACAAGTAGTATTATTATTATTATAAAAGGGGGTTTTTACCGTTTGGTGACCGGTTTGTCGATTTTATGTCTTAAGTGTGACGACCCGGAATTTTCCGACCAAATTTAAACTTAATCTTTGTATTATTTCAACACGATAAGCTAAATCTGTTATGTGGAGTCTTAAAATTGTTGAACCGTGTTCATATATTCATTTGACTTTTGACCATTCCGACGATTCACGAACAGTATATTATGATTAGATGTGGGTATAGATAATAATTTGCAAAACATTAACAATGTATTAAAAGTTATACTCTAGGATTATGTGTTTCATTATATAATTATTATATATTTAATATTTGGAACATAATTATATTTATATATATATATATATATATATATATATATATATATATATATATATATATATATATATATATATATATATATATATATATATATATATATATATATATATATATATATATTAAATGTAATATCAAGTTAAAAGAATATAGTTGCAATACTAATAATATTATTATCATTAATAATACCTATATTATCATGATTAGTATAGCATTATGATTATTAACATTAATAAAATTATCATTGTTATTATAATTAAATATCATCATCATTAGAATCATTCTTATGTATTAGTTGATATTATTATTATTATACATATTATTATCTTATTATCCGTATTAATAGAAATAAATTATTCTTTATGTATTTATATTATTGTTAGTATTATTATTATTAATTATTATTATTAAAAGTATTATTATTATTTATATATATAGATTATTAATATTAATTTGATTAAAGCAAGAATGAATTGAATCGGTTGAACGTATCCATCGATTTGGATTGAGTTTTTGTTCTTGTCCACAACTTGTTACCTATCCTTATCAATCGTACAATTCAGTTTCACATCCTTTTCCAAACTGTATTTGATTTGTAAGTTTTGGAATCTGATTACAACGATTAATCTAGACCCGTACGATTCTGTTGAAATTGAAGATATCACTTTATATATTTTTGTTTTTTGTTTTTTTTGTTGTTTCCTGACTTCATTCCTGGAGATCTTGAAATTCTGAACAAATTACAGGGACTAAACTTGTACATAAAGAATCCTGATGATTCTGTTTCTGAGGAAATCTTTAGCGAATACCTTACTCCTTAACCGCTCTAAATCATCGTGAATGAATTTCTTCATCACAATTTGATTCTGAAATTCTAAGATATCATCGTATCTTTCTTTATTAATATCCTCAATATTTTTGAAGATATCTTCATAAATATTCTCGTTCGATATAAATTATCTCTCCGCACTGTCTGTGTTATTTCAAAAAAGGAAACTGTTTTAGTTTCTATATTCTGTAAATTTTCGAGTTTAAACTATGAATGTTTTTGAAGTAGTGTTGAAAATTGATGCATAAGTTAGTATAATATAATGACACTTGATCAACATGATTATATTACAGTAAGTCATGCTGAGTTTCTAAATGGAATGTGATGATTCACAGATCATAACATCATCATGTGCCATGTTACATAACTCTTTCATTCTGCTTAACTTCTGAACATATCAAGAAAGTATATTCTTGATAGTTCTATTTTCAGTGATTCAGGTAATTTGACAAATCAAATCGTGCTATTACGTTCTTTCCTGTTTAGAACATTAAGTTCATTCAAAATTTCATACTTACGAATTCTGGACCATTACTCGCTTTACTAGAGGTCGAGAGGAGAATAAAAATTCAAAGAGCTCCAAAATATAAGAGAAAATATAAAGCCCAATAACAACACGGAGGTTACAAACAGTGGATATTATTACGAACATCAATATAAAGATATGGTAGAATTAAGAATAGTATCACCCCAAGGTAATAGTAGAAGTAAACAGATTTTTCTGGTGGAAGATTGAAAAGAAGGATGACAGAAAAGATAATTAGGAAAATATCAAGGATTAGAACCGGATTAAGCATTTTCACAATCTTTTGGATGTATGAACTAAGAAAGAAAGTATAGGAATGCTGAGAATAATAGAACGGAAGAGTTTAATTTATAATGGAAATATCAGACAGAGTAATCGAGGCAAATCATCGTATTTAATTATAGAGATCTTAATTTCCTTACTCGTCGAAGAATCAAATCTTTTAAATTTCGAAGATTTTCTCCAAATCCCTTGAACTCCGGAAATCAACCATATCTACATCAAAGGATATGACGAAACATTATTTTCTCATTTCACTATTTAGTGATAGCTTCACTCATACGCTTCGAATAATCGAATCATTTTATTCATATTACTCTATGGTAATAAAATTCTATTTTATCAACTCATATGCGTCATGAAAACATTCTTATTTTTAGCCATGACGACCTCGATCAAATTTCGGGACGAAATTTCTTTAATGGGTAGGAACTGTGACGACCCGGAAATTTCCGACCAAATTTAAACTTAATCTTTGTATTATTTCAACACGATAAGCTAAATCTATTATGTGGAGTCTTAAAATTGTTGAACCGTGTTCATATATTCATTTGACTTTTGACCATTCCGACGATTCACGAACAGTATATTATGATTAGATGTGGGTATAGATAATAATTTGCAAAACATTAACAATGTATTAAAAGTTATACTCTAGGATTATGTGTTTCATTATATAATTATTATATATTTAATATTTGGAACATAATTATATATATATATACATATATATATATATATATATATATATATATATATATATATATATATATATATATATATATATATATATATATATATATATATATATATATATATATATATATATATATTAAATGTAATATCAAGTTAAAAGAATATAGTTGCTATACTAATAATATTATTATCATTAACAATACCTATATTATCATGATTAGTATAGCATTATGATTATTAACATTAATAAAATTATCATTGTTATTATAATTAAATATCATCATCATTAGAATCATTTTTATGTATTACTTGGTATTATTATTATTATAAATATTATTATCTGTATTAATAGAAATAAATTATTCTTTATGTATTTATATTATTGTTAATATTATTATTATTAATTATTATTATTAAAAGTATTATTATTATTTATATATATAGATTATTAATATTAATTTGATTAAAGCAAGAATGAATTGAATCGGTTGAACGTATCCATCGATTTGGATTGAGTTTTTGTTCTTGTCCACAACTTGTTACCTATCCTTATCAATCGTACAATTCAGTTTCACATCCTTTTCCAAACTGTATTTGATTTGTAAGTTTTGGAATCTGATTACAAAGATTAATCTAGACCTGTACGATTCTGTTAAAATTGAAGATATCACTTTATATTTTTTTTGTGTTGTTTCCTGACTTCATTCCTGGTTGGCGTCTATATCCTTGCTCACAACAATCCAATACAAATCAATTCATGTACATCATCATTATATTATTTCAACTTTACAAAACCCTGCTGCAAGTCGAAAGGGGAGAAAACAAACAGAAAACCTAGAGGAAGAAAAATCAAATAAAAATATAAAGGGACCGTCATTATAACATCACCTCAACACCCATGGACTTCATCAACTAATTCTGTTTTATGCTTTGTTCGAGCAACATCGTAACCATACAACACCACCTTCCGGGTACCACTTCCACCACCTCCAACGCCATTGACCACCATGAACCTTCTTTCTACTCTCTCACTAACTTCTCTCTCCCTCGTCATGACCAAAACCATTATCTGCGTTATTTTATCTTTCCTTGTTTCTCTTCGGACGCCACACCATCTTGAACCATCACTTCAATCACCACTGATGCTACAGGTATTTGCTTCTGTTTATGTTTCCAATCAAAAACAAACCGCCACCATTATAGTGCTACTTCAGATACCCTTTTAAACAAAGAAGAACCCATGATAAATATTGCTGCAAGTTGATGTCAATTAATAATAACTATTCTAAGATCACTTTACACGTTTCTTCTGTTTTTCCTTGTGAACCGCAAATTACTAAACAATTCACCCACTTGATAATTCAAAGGATACGTTTATATGGGATTACATTTATGGCTGAGCAAAACCAAAAACAAGAAGACCCACTTGAATATTAAAAGAATGAGGGGATGGATTTGGTTACAGCATGTTTGATGGTTGTATATTTTTTAATCAACCGCATACATGATAATCATCAAATCAAATCGGGTTCAAATTGCAAGTGGGATATATTAAAAATTGTTTGTCTGACGCTATGGGGACGCACAACTAGACGATCCAATATTTAAAAAAAAAACGCGTATGTGTAAAGGTGATAGAATAAGCATGTTGGAATGCTGATGCTGGGCCAATTCTTTAAGCTGTTGGGCCAGGGTTATACTTACTGTTGACCCGTATACTTGTTGGGCTTCTATCTGGGCCGCGAGATTAATGGGAATGATGGAACGAATGAAGATGATGTAGTGGTATGATATCGCATTGATAATACATGTGAAATTTTGATGATGGGCAATGAAACGAGGTTAAATAGGTTTAAGTGGGTATTAAAACAGAAATGCATGAACAGCGGGCTGGTTAGGCGTGTATATGGGAAAGGAGAAGTCGTGGGTTCGAGTCTCGTCGCATGCAGTTTATTTTTTTAAGCCTATTTTGAGGTAGTTACTTATCATTATTATTATTATTATTATCTTTATTATTATTATTATTATTGTTATTATTATTATTATTATTATTATTATTATTATTATTATTATTATTATTATTATTACTACTATTATTTGTATTATTTTTATAAGTATTATTGTTATTATTATTAAAAATATATGTATTATTATTACTATCATCATTATTATTATTAATAGGATTATTAGTGTCGTTATTATTATTAAACTTGTTAACATTATTATCAATCTTACTAAAAATTATTATTTTGTTATCACTAAAAACTATATTACCACAAATAGATATTTTTATATAAAAATACCTTACACTATATTATTATTATTAAAAAGATATTAATTAAACTATATACAAAAGATATCAATTAATGTATAAAAATATATTTTTTATCATATATAAACGTTAATATACATTTTTATTATTAATAATAAATAATAGTTATATAAAACATATAAATTAAATATATTAAATTTACCTAAATAACATATAGTATAACCAGTATGTTATTAATAACAATATATATATATATATATAAAATTGCACGAATACGATTATATGTTTTAATATATATATGAATAATATAGGTTCATAAATAAAGGTTTAAAAAGCTTTACGTAGATTATCAAATAATGATAATCTAAAATATCCTGTTTACACACGACCATTACATAATGGTTTACAATACAAATATGTTACATCGAAATCAGTTTCTTGAATGCAGTTTTTACACAATATCATACAAATATGGACTCCAAATCTTGTCCTTATTTTAGTATGCAACAGCGGAAGCTCTTAATATTCACCTGAGAATAAACATGCTTTAAACGTCAACAAAAAATGTTGGTGAGTTATAGGTTTAACCTATATATATCAAATCGTAACAATAGACCACAAGATTTCATATTTCAATACACATCCCATACATAGAGATAAAAATCATTCATATGGTGAACACCTGGTAACCGACATTAACAAGATGCATATATAAGAATATCCCCATCATTCCGGGACACCCTTCGGATATGATATAAATTTCGAAGTACTAAAGCATCCGGTACTTTGGATGGGGTTTGTTAGGCCCAATAGATCTATCTTTAGGATTCGCGTCAATTAGGGTGTCTGTTCCCTAATTCTTAGATTACCAGACTTAATAAAAAGGGGCATATTCGATTTCGATAATTCAACCATAGAATGTAGTTTCACGTACTTGTATCTATTTTGTAAATCATTTATAAAACCTGCATGTATTCTCATCCCAAAAATATTAGATTTTAAAAGTGGGACAATAACTCACTTTCACAGATTTTTACTTCGTCGGGAAGTAAGACTTGGCCACTGGTTGATTCACGAACCTTAATTTCCTTGGATAAACCTACTGGAAAAGAGAAAAATGGATCTAGCTTCAATGGATCCTTGGATGGCTCGAAGTTCTTGTATTAGAATGATAACCTACTGTAAGAAACAAAGATTTCTTGAGGTTGGATGATCACCTTACAAGATTGGAAGTGAGCTAGCAAACTTGAAAGTATTCTTGATTTTATGAAACTAGAACTTTTGGAATTTATGAAGAACACTTAGAACTTGAAGATAGAACTTGAGAGAGATCAATTAGATGAAGAAAATTGAAGAATGAAAGTGTTTGTAGGTGTTTTTGGTCGTTGGTGTATGGATTATATATAAAGGATATGTAATTTTGTTTTCATGTAAATAAGTCATGAATGATTACTCATATTTTTGTAATTTTATGAGATATTTCATGCTAGTTGCCAAATGATGGTTCCCACATGTGTTAGGTGACTCATATGGGCTGCTAAGAGCTGATCATTGGAGTGTATATACCAATAGTACATACATCTAAAAGCTGTGTATTGTACGAGTACGAATACGGGTGCATACGAGTAGAATTGTTGATGAAACTGAATGAGGATGTAATTGTAAGCATTTTTGTTAAGTAGAAGTATTTTGATAAGTGTATTGAAGTCTTTCAAAAGTGTATAAATACATATTAAAACACTACATGTATATACATTTTAACTGAGTCGTTAAGTCATCGTTAGTCGTTACATGTAAGTGTTGTTTTGAAACCTTTAGGTTAACGATCTTGTTAAATGTTGTTAACCCAATGTTTATAATATCAAACGAGATTTTAAATTATTATATTATCATGATATTATCATGTATGAATATCTCTTAATATGATATATATACATTAAATGTCTTTACAACGATAATCGTTACATATATGTCTCGTTTAAAAATCATTAAGTTAGTAGTCTTGTTTTTACATATGTAGTTCATTGTTAATATACTTTATGATATGTTTTCTTATCATAGTATCATGTTAACTATATATATATCCATATATATGTCATCATATAGTTTTTACAAGTTTTAACGTTCGTGAATCACCGATCAACTTGGGTGGTCAATTGTCTATATGAAACATATTTCAATTAATCAAGTCTTAACAAGTTTGATTGCTTAACATGTTGGAAACATTTAATCATGTAAATATCAATCTCAATTAATATATATAAACATGGAAAAGTTCGGGTCACTACAGTACCTACCCGTTAAATAAATTTCGTCCCGAAATTTTAAGCTGTTGAAGGTGTTGACGAATCTTCTGGAAATAGATGCGGGTATTTCTTCTTCATCTGATCTTCAGCCTCTCAGGTGAACTCGGGTCCTCTACGAGCATTCCATCGAACCTTAACTATTGGTATCTTGTTTTGCTTAAGTCTTTTAACCTCACGATCCATTATTTCGACGGGTTCTTCGATGAATTGAAGTTTTTCGTTGATTTGGATTTCATCTAACGGAATAGTGAGATCTTCTTTAGCAAAACATTTCTTTAAATTCGAGACGTGGAAAGTGTTATGTACAGCCTCGAGTTGTTGAGGTAACTCTAGTCGGTAAGCTACTGGTCCGACACGATCAATAATCTTGAATGGTCCAATATACCTTGGATTTAATTTCCCTCGTTTACCAAATCGAACAACGCCTTTCCAAGGTGCAACTTTAAGCATGACCATCTCTCCAATTTCAAATTCTATATCTTTTCTTTTAATGTCAGCGTAGCTCTTTTGTCGACTTTGGGCGGTTTTCAACCGTTGTTGAATTTGGATGATCTTCTCGGTAGTTTCTTGTATAATCTCCGGACCCGTAATCTGTCTATCCCCCACTTCACTCCAACAAATCGGAGACCTGCACTTTCTACCATAAAGTGCTTCAAACGGCGCCATCTCAATGCTTGAATGGTAGCTGTTGTTGTAGGAAAATTCTGCTAACGGTAGATGTCGATCCCAACTGTTTCCGAAATCAATAACACATGCTCGTAGCATGTCTTCAAGCGTTTGTATTGTCCTTTCGCTCTGCCCATCAGTTTGTGGATGATAGGCAGTACTCATGTCTAGACGAGTTCCTAATGCTTGCTGTAATGTCTGCCAGAATCTTGAAATAAATCTACCATCCCTATCAGAGATAATAGAGATTGGTATTCCATGTCTGGAGATGACTTCCTTCAAATACAGTCGTGCTAACTTCTCCATTTTGTCATCTTCTCTTATTGGCAAGAAGTGTGCTGATTTGGTGAGACGATCAACTATTACCCAAATAGTATCAAAACCACTTGCAGTCCTTGGCAATTTAGTGATGAAATCCATGGTAATGTTTTCCCATTTCCATTCCGGGATTTCGGGTTGTTGAAGTAGACCTGATGGTTTCTGATGCTCAGCTTTGACCTTAGAACACGTCAAACATTCTCCTACGTATTTAGCAACATCGGCTTTCATACCCGGCCACCAAAAATGTTTCTTGAGATCCTTGTACATCTTCCCCGTTCCAGGATGTATTGAGTATCTGGTTTTATGAGCTTCTCTAAGTACCATTTCTTTCATATCTCCAAATTTTGGTACCCAAATCTTTTCAGCCCTATACCGGGTTCCGTCTTCCCGAATATTAAGATGCTTCTCCGATCCTTTGGGTATTTCATCCTTTAAATTTCCCTCTTTTAAAACTCCTTGTTGCGCCTCCTTTATTTGAGTAGTAATGTTATTATGAATCATTATATTCATAGATTTTACTCGAATGGGTTCTCTGTCCTTCCTGCTCAAGGCATCGGCTACCACATTTGCCTTCCCCGGGTGGTAACGAATCTCAAAGTCGTAATCATTCAATAATTCAATCCACCTACGCTGCCTCATATTCAGTTGTTTCTGATTAAATATGTGTTGAAGACTTTTGTGGTCGGTATATATAATACTTTTGACCCCATATAAGTAGTGCCTCCAAGTCTTTAATGCAAAAACAACCGCGCCTAATTCCAAATCATGCGTCGTATAATTTTGTTCGTGAATCTTCAATTGTCTAGACGCATAAGCAATCACCTTCGTTCGTTGCATTAATACACAACCGAGTCCTTGCTTTGATGCATCACAATAAATCACAAAATCATCATTCCCTTCAGGCAATGACAATATAGGTGCCGTAGTTAGCTTTTTCTTCAATAACTGAAACGCTTTCTCTTGTTCATCATTCCATTCAAATTTCTTCCCTTTATGCGTTAATGCAGTCAAGGGTTTTGCTATTCTGGAAAAGTCTTGGATGAACCTTCTGTAGTAACCAGCTAGTCCTAAAAACTGGCGTATGTGTTTCGGAGTTTTCGGGGTTTCCCACTTTTCAACAGTTTCTATCTTTGCCGGATCCACCTTAATACCTTCTTTGTTCACTATGTGACCGAGGAATTGAACTTCTTCCAACCAAAATGCACACTTTGAAAACTTAGCGTACAATTCTTCCTTCCTCAATACTTCTAACACCTTTCTCAAATGTTCACCGTGTTCTTGGTCATTCTTTGAGTAAATAAGTATGTCATCAATGAAAACAATGACAAACTTGTCAAGGTATGGTCCACACACTCAGTTCATAAGGTCCATGAACACAGCTGGTGCATTAGTTAAACCAAACGGCATGACCATAAACTTGTAATGACCGTAACGTGTTCTGAAAGCAGTCTTTGGAATATCATCTTCTTTCACCCGCATTTGATGATACCCGGAACGTAAGTCAATCTTTGAATAAACAGACGAGCCTTGTAGTTGATCAAATAAGTCATCGATTCTCGGTAGTGGGTAGCGGTTCTTGATGGTAAGTTTGTTCAACTCTCGGTAGTCGATACACAACCTGAATGTACCATCTTTCTTCTTGACAAACAAAACAGGAGCTCCCCACGGTGATGTGCTTGGTCGAATGAAACCACGCTCTAAAAGTTCTTGTAATTGGCTTTGTAGTTCTTTCATCTCGCTGGGTGCGAGTCTGTAAGGAGCACGAGCTATTGGTGCAGCTCCTGGTACAAGATCTATTTGAAATTCAACGGATCGATGTGGGGGTAATCCCGGTAATTCTTTCGGAAATACATCAGGAAATTCTTTTGCGACGGGAACATCATTGATGCTCTTTTCTTCAGTTTGTACTTTCTCGACGTGTGCTAGAACAGCATAGCAACCTTTTCTTATTAGTTTTTGTGCCTTCAAATTACTAATAAGATGTAGCTTCGTGTTGCCCTTTTCTCCGTACACCATTAAGGGTTTTCCTTTTTCTTGTATAATGCGAATTGCATTTTTGTAACAAACGATCTCCGCTTTCACTTCTTTCAACCAGTCCATACCGATTATCACATCAAAACTCCCTAACTCTACTGGTATCAAATCAATCTTAAATGTTTCGCTAACCAGTTTAATTTCTCGATTCCGACATATATTATCTGCTGAAATTAATTTACCATTTGCTAATTCGAGTAAAAATTTACTATCCAAAGGCGTCAATGGACAACTTAATTTAGCACAAAAATCTCTACTCATATAGCTTCTATCCGCACCTGAATCAAATAAAACGTAAGCAGATTTATTGTCAATAAGAAACGTACCCGTAACAAGCTCCGGGTCTTCCTGTGCCTCTGCCGCATTAATATTGAAAACTCTTCCACGGCCTTGTCCATTCGTGTTCTCCTGGTTCGGGCAATTTCTAATAATGTGGCCTGGTTTTCCACATTTATAACAAACTACATTGGCATAACTTGCTCCGACACTACTTGCTCCGCCATTACTCGTTCCGACACCATTTGTTCCTTTCGTTCTATTAACCCCTGGTCCGTAGACCTCACACTTCACCGCGCTATGACCATTTCTTTTACACTTGTTGCAAAATTTGGTGCAGAACCCCGAGTGATTCTTTTCACACCTTTGGCATAGCTGCTTCTGATTGTTGTTGTTGTTGCGGTTATTATTGTTGTTGGGATGATTGTTGTAGTTGCTGTTGTTGTTGTTGTTGTTGTTGTTGTTGGGCCGTTTGTTGTAGTTGCGATTGATGTTGCGATTGTTGGGATAATTGTTGCGATTATTGTTGTAATTGTTGTTGTTGTTGTATTGGTGATTCTTATCACCGTTTTCCTCCCACTTTCTTTTGACTTGCTTCACATTGGCCTCTTCAGCAGTCTGTTCATTAATTCTTTCTTCAATTTGGTTCACGAGTTTGTGAGCCATTCTACATGCCTGTTGTATGGAGGCGGGCTCGTGTGAACTTATATCTTCTTGGATTCTTTCCGGTAATCCTTTCACAAACGCGTCGATCTTCTCTTCCTCATCTTCGAATGCTCCCGGACACAATAGGCACAATTCTGTGAATCATCTTTCGTACGTGGTAATATCAAATCCTTGGGTTCGTAACCCTCTAAGTTCTGTCTTGAGCTTATTGACCTCGGTTCTGGGACGGTACTTCTCGTTCATCAAGTGCTTGAATGCTGAACACGGTAGTGCGTACGCATCGTCTTGTCCCACTTGCTCTAGATAGGTATTCCACCATGTTAACGCAGAACCTGTGAAGGTATGCGTAGCGTACTTTACTTTGTCCTCTTCAGTACACTTACTTATGGCAAACACCGATTCGACCTTCTCGGTCCACTGTTTCAATCCGATCGGTCCTTCGGTTCCATCAAATTCCAAAGGTTTGCAGGCAGTGAATTCTTTGTAGGTGCATCCTACACGATTTCCTGTACTGCTAGATCCAAGGTTATTGTTGGTATGTAGCGCAGCCTGTACTGCGGCTATGTTTGAAGCTAGAAAAGTACGGAATTCCTCTTCATTCATATTCACGGTGTGTCGAGTAGTCGGTGCCATTTCCTTCAAAATAGTTAAATGGAACAAGTTAATCATACAGAATATTAAGAGTAGTTAATAGTATTTCGTAGCATAATATGAACTCATTTATAAAAGCTTTTTCTTCATATTAGCGTTTTATAAGTTTAAATTCGGGTAGTACCTACCCGTTAAGTTCATACTTAGTAGCTAATATACAATTCAACTACTACAATTCTATATGAAAAACTGATTATAATAATATTTCGCGTTCAAACTTTTATACAATATTTTACAAACTTACAATACCGCTTATTTTACATAAAGCATGAAATATAGCACACAATAACTTTGATACAAGATAGTTTTGAAGACAATTCTAGCTAGTACACAAGTCGTTCAGCAAAGGCAATAAAGACACGTAATTCATACGTCCAGAAACAAGTCATGCATTCTGGTTTTACTAGGACTACTTCCCATCCTTGGTCTTGTGCAACATAACCGTTATGGCCGTTGATAAGACAGCGTGTTGTAACGTCATCAAAGGGATGAGGGTTACGTAATGTCCAACAGTCCCGTAATAATCTAAAAACCTCATTTCTTACCCCAATTACCGACTCCGTCACTTGTGGAAACGTTTTGTTTAATAGTTGTAGCCCGATGTTCTTGTTCTCACTTTGGTGAGAAGCGAACATTACTAATCCATAAGCATAACATGCTTCTTTATGTTGCATGTTAGCCGCTTTTTCTAAATCACGAAGTCCAATATTCGGATATATTGAGTCAAAATAATTTCTTAACCCGTTGCGTAAAATAGCATTTGGGTTCCCCGCAATATATGCGTCAAAGTAAACACATCGTAACTTATGGGTTTCCCAATGTGATATCCCCCATCTTTCAAACGAAAGTCTCTTATAAACCAAGACATTCTTGGAACGTTCTTCGAATGTCTTACAAACTGATCTCGCCTTAAATAGTTATGCCGAAGAATTCTGGCCGACTCTAGACAAGATTTCATCAATCATGTCTCCGGGTAGGTCTCTTAAAATATTGGGTTGTCTATCCATTTTGTGTTTTTAAACTGTAAAATAGACAAGAGTTAGATTCATAAAAAAAATACTTATTAATACAAGCAATTTTTACATATATCATAAAGCATAAGAACACTATATTACATATATTACACCACACGAATACAACTATCTTATTCTGAATCGCTCGTTTCTTCTTCTTCGGTTTTGGTTCGTTTTGCCAAGTTTCTAGGGATATATGATTTTCCCCTAATACGAGCCGTCGTTGTCCACATTGGTTTAGAAAAACCTGGTGGTTTAGAGGTTCCCGGGTCATTGTTACAACTTAAGGACTTCGGGCGTTGACGATACATATAAAGTTCATCGGGGTTGGAATTAGATTTCTCTATTTTTATGCCCTTTCCCTTATTATTTTCTTTTGCCTTTTTAAATTCAGTTGGGGTAATTTCTATAACATCATCGGAATTCTCGTCGGAATCCGATTCATCGGAGAATTGGTAATCCTCCCAATATTTTGCTTCCTTGGCGGAAACACCATTGACCATAATTAACCTTGGTCGGTTGGTTGAGGATTTTCTTTTACTTAACCGTTTTATTATTTCCCCCACCGGTTCTATTTCTTCATCCGGTTCCGATTCTTCTTCCGGTTCCGATTCTTCTTCCGGTTCCGACTCTTCTTCCGGTTCCTCTTCGGGAACTTGTGAATCAGTCCACGAATCATTCCAATTTACATTTGACTCTTCATTATTATTAGGTGAGTCAATGGGACTTGTTCTAGAGGTAGACATCTATCACATAATATCAAACGCGTTAAGAGATTAATATATCACATAATATTCACATGTTAAAAATATATAGTTTCCAACAAAATTTGTTAAGCAATCATTTTTCAAATAAACACGGTCGAAGTCCAGACTCACTAATGCATCCTAACAAACTCGATAAGACACACTAATGCAAAATTCTGGTTCTCTAAGACCAACGCTCGGATACCAACTGAAATGTCCCGTTCTTATTGATTAAAAACGTTCCATATTAATTGATTTCGTTGCGAGGTTTTGACCTCTATATGAGACGTTTTTCAAAGACTGCATTCATTTTTAAAACAAACCATAACCTTTATTTCATAAATAAAGGTTTAAAAAGCTTTACGTAGATTATCAAATAATGATAATCTAAAATATCCTGTTTACACACGACCATTACATAATGGTTTACAATACAAATATGTTACATCGAAATCAGTTTCTTGAATGCAGTTTTTACACAATATCATACAAATATGGACTCCAAATCTTGTCCTTATTTTAGTATGCAACAGCGGAAGCTCTTAATATTCACCTGAGAATAAACATGCTTTAAACGTCAACAAAAAATGTTGGTGAGTTATAGGTTTAACCTATATATATCAAATCGTAACAATAGACCACAAGATTTCATATTTCAATACACATCCCATACATAGAGATAAAAATCATTCATATGGTGAACACCTGGTAACCGACATTAACAAGATGCATATATAAGAATATCCCCATCATTCCGGGACACCCTTCGGATATGATATAAATTTCGAAGTACTAAAGCATCCGGTACTTTGGATGGAGTTTGTTAGGCCCAATAGATCTATCTTTAGGATTCGCATCAATTAGGGTGTCTGTTCCCTAATTCTTAGATTACCAGACTTAATAAAAAGGGGCATATTCGATTTCGATAATTCAACCATAAAATGTAGTTTCACGTACTTGTGTCTATTTTGTAAATCATTTATAAAACCTGCATGTATTCTCATCCCAAAAATATTATATTTTAAAAGTGGGACTATAACTCACTTTCACAGATTTTTACTTCGTCGGGAAGTAAGACTTGGCCACTGGTTGATTCACGAACCTTAATTTCCTTGGATAAACCTACTGGAAAAGAGAAAAATGGATCTAGCTTCAATGGATCCTTGGATGGCTCGAAGTTCTTGAATTAGAATGATAACCTACTGTAAGAAACAAAGATTTCTTAAGGTTGGATGATCACCTTACAAGATTGGAAGTGAGCTAGCAAACTTGAAAGTATTCTTGATTTTATGAAACTAGAACTTTTGGAATTTATGAAGAACACTTAGAACTTGAAGATAGAACTTGAGAGAGATCAATTAGATGAAGAAAATTGAAGAATGAAAGTGTTTGTAGGTGTTTTTGGTCGTTGGTGTATGGATTAGATATAAAGGATATGTAATTTTGTTTTCATGTAAATAAGTCATGAATGATTACTCATATTTTTGTAATTTTATGAGATATTTCATGCTAGTTGCCAAATGATGGTTCCCACATGTGTTAGGTGACTCACATGGGCTGCTAAGAGCTGATCATTGGAGTGTATATACCAATAGTACATACATCTAAAAGCTGTGTATTGTACGAGTACGAATACGGGTGCATACGAGTAGAATTGTTGATGAAACTGAACGAGGATGTAATTGTAAGAATTTTTGTTAAGTAGAAGTATTTTGATAAGTGTATTGAAGTCTTTCAAAAGTGTATAAATACATATTAAAACACTACATGTATATACATTTTAACTGAGTCGTTAAGTCATCGTTAGTCGTTACATGTAAGTGTTGTTTTGAAACCTTTAGGTTAACGATCTTGTTAAATGTTGTTAACCCAATGTTTATAATATCAAATGAGATTTTAAATTATTATATTATCATGATATTATCATGTATGAATATCTCTTAATATGATATATATACATTAAATGTCTTTACAACGATAATCGTTACATATATGTCTCGTTTAAAAATCATTAAGTTAGTAGTCTTGTTTTTACATATGTAGTTCATTGTTAATATACTTTATGATATGTTTTCTTATCATAGTATCATGTTAACTATATATATATCCATATATATGTCATCATATAGTTTTTACAAGTTTTAACGTTCGTGAATCACCGATCAACTTGGGTGGTCAATTGTCTATATGAAACATATTTCAATTAATCAAGTCTTAACAAGTTTGATTGCTTAACATGTTGGAAACATTTAATCATGTAAATATCAATCTCAATTAATATATATAAACATGGAAAAGTTCGGGTCACTACACACTTGATCACTGTGTGCTCCGCGAGTGCGGTATTTTTGTTCTTCATAGCTCCGCAGTCGCGGAGCTTTTGATTCCAGCTCATTGATCAAATCCAAAACGTGGGCTGCGTATAATTATAATATATAATAATATATATAATTAATTATATATTATATTATATTCTTGTGCATAGTTGACTTGTAATTTTTGGTCCGTTGCGTTGCACGCTGATAGTTGGTTCAGGTCTCGGTTCCGGATTTTTGAACGCCTTTTCATATAATTTAATATCTTGTACTTTGATTTTTGCGGCTTGTACTCTTGCCATTTTTAGACGTTTCTCATCAATAATTTGAACCACTTGGATTGTACTTTGTATTTTTTAGCTTTTTGGTCGTTTGCGTCTTCAAATCGTCGAATCTGTCTTTTGTCTTCACCTTTTATTATTTAAACGAATATCTCTTGTAACTAGAACAATTGCAACTAAAATCTTGTCTTTCTTGAAGGATAATGCTATGAAATATATGTTCGTTTTTAGCATTATCACTTCCCTTGTTGTTGTCCCACTTACGTTTCTCACCAATAGCCCCCAATTTGGATTTTGCCTTTTCTGGTTCCTTGCTGGTAATTTGATTCATCAGGGTGTGCGCCATACGCATAACTTCCGGGACATCAGCTGGTTTTGAAGAGGTGACATTTCCTTGGATGGACTTGGGAAGTCCCCACAGATACCGTTACATTCGCTTAAATTCCGGGGTAACCATCGTTGGACACATCAAAGCTAGTTCCAAGTACCTTCGGTTATAACCATCAAGATCGGTTCCCACAACCTTCAACTCCCAAAACTCAGTTTCCATTTTCTGGATCTCCGTTCTGGGGCAGTACTCCTCAATCATAGCCCCCTTAAATTCCTCCCACGGTGTACCATAAGCCTCGTCAATACCCTTAGCTTGAGCCAGTGTGTTCCACCAGGTTAAAGCGTCGTCCGACAGTGTACAGGAGGCATACTTAGTTTTGTTCATTTCTGAGCAGTTGCTCACACGGAACACAGCTTCCAATTTCTTAAACCACCTAGTCAGTCCAACCGGCCCCTCAGTACTACTGAAATTGTGGGGCTTGCAGCTTTGAAATTCCTTATAGGTGCACCCGTTATGATTGTACTGGTTAACAGGTGGAGATTGGGGGTTGACATTCGCAATTGTAGCGGCTATTCGTTCAGTTATCATTTCCTCAATCTGTGCTGCTGTGGGCGTTGATCTTCCATTTGCCATTGATCTTCGAAACAGAAATTTTGACTTAAGTCAAAATCCATCATTCAATAAATAATGATACAGTATATGGTAACCAACATGGAATCAACACATTGCATGTTAATTAAGTAATGCAACTAGATACAGATACCACAAAGTCATCATATAATAATGTAAATAGAACACCGTTCAGAAATTAAACACCACAAAGTTCCATTCATTAAATAAGAAAGTTGCATACATCCGCATAAAATTCGTACAATAATTTAGCAAAACATGAAACTACAAACGAGATTACATAATGAATTCTAATACAATAGCCCTATGGTGACGGTGGGTAAAGGATGTCCATCATGTGGGACACCTGGTCCTCAAGCTCAGTTACCCGAGCACGGAGGATATGCAGTTCCCTTGTCAGTTCCTCGATGACGGGGGATGCTGGTGGGGCAGGCAGTGCTGGTGGTGCTGGTGGTGCTGGTGGTGCTGGTGGAGCTGGTGGTGCAGATGATGCTGGTGGAGCTGGTGGAACTGGTAGTGCAGATGATGCTGGTGGAGCTGGTGGTGCAGATGATGCTAGTGGAGCTGGTGGTGGAGAAGGTCCGGCACCAGAAGTAGATGCTGCGTAAAGAGAAGCCTTACGCACGAATGGATCGGCAGGGTAAGGCACAACCCGCTTACGGGCAGTAACTCTAACCTTCAGTCCATGTGCGTTAACGAATGACCTACCTCCGTTAACTCCCGGAATAACAGTACCATCGAACCGATACCGCTTCTTCGACGGGGTAGAGGGTGGCTGCACGGGTGTCTCCTCAGGATCCTCGTCGAAATCCTTGTCGGAATCCTTGTCAGAATCCTCATCGGAATCCTCCTCGCTGAAGTCATCGGATGACGAGTCGTCTGAACTATCTGAGGGTGTATCTGCTCGACCGGTGGTCATCATTCGATATCTGCAAGGTGGGATCCGCACGACACGTCCATCAGGAAGGCGTCTGACCCAATGGTTACGCTCATTACGGAAAGGACCTTCCCCATTTTCCCCAGGAATCACAGCACCACCAGAATAGTGCTGTGGCTCAGGGAGTCCTGGGATGAGTGGAGCTGGAATCTCTGGTAGATCCACGTGTCCATCTGAGATGATCACTGGATCGGGTGCATGGCTACTGTCTCCAGAGGACGAAGTGCCAGAGTCGCTGGAGGGTAGAGAGAACGGGATCTGTGAATCGGCAACAATGGAAGGCGATGTGGCAGATGAGTCTGAGTCGCTCTCCAAAATGATAACAGGTGGAATATCCGACATCTGAACAAGGAAAAATAACTTTTTCCATGTCAGTAAGTCATATAGCAAGCACGTATTAGGAAAAGTAACTACGACAGTCTAGATCATTCATAGCAGTAAGTAGCATGGCAATAATGACAAGTATCATGCAATCGAAAGCAGATAATAGCATGCAGTAGTGAAAGCAAGTAACAATATACGACATATAGCAGTAAAAGTAAGCAGCAGCATGCAACAAGTTTCGCAGAAACAAGTAAACTAACAAGTTGTAGATTAGTCCTATTAGTGAATCCTACTCGGTCCGGTCTATACTCACTAATGCAACCTAATTCCCTACAACCAATGCTCTGATACCAAATGTGATGCCCCGTACAAAATTAACGTGTACGGATCATCAACAACAGGATCATTACAAGGTCAAACACTATATGATGTTTTAAAATAAGTTTGCATTCATAAAAAGGGTGATGTCTTAACCAACATCAAATGTTTAACATACGATAGTGTGCTTCTACGAATAGAAGGCAATAATAATAGTACGTGACCCATAGGTCGTTACAAATTCATTGTTTCAAAAGTAACATAGTTTGAATGTAAAATAAATGTTTCATGCGAAGACATCTCTAATAAACGCAGCGGGAGTCTACACAGCATGACAACTACAGCGGAAGCAACCAAACCTCTAAGCACCTGAGAAAACATGCTTAAAAACATCAACACGAATGTTGGTGAGCTATAGTTTAAGTATAACAGTAATGTAAGGTAGGCCACGAGATTTCAGTGTTTCAAAATAGTATGAAAAGTATATGTTCAACCGTGGGCATTTGGTAACTAACTTAACGTAATATCACCCCCTAAAAGTACACTTGGCGAGTGCATAAGTTTACGAAGTATTAAACACCCGTTAAATGCTAGCGCTACTAGCCCGAGTGGGGATGTCAAACCCTATGGATCCATATCTAAGATTCGCGTTCACCGGTTCAAAGACCATTGACTAAACGTTACCGAGCTAAGGCGAAAGTTTATGCCGTTATATAACCTACACATATATGAAGTTTAAGTACTCGTGTCGAGTATGTAAAACGTAAAAAGCGCATGTATTCTCTGAAGGTATTTCGTATGCCCGAGAGACATATTAAATTAACGTGGCTAATATGTTTTGATCCAAGTCGAGTCATATCCAATAACAAGCTTACCGACACATTATTCGTATTTGATCTTAGCGATTGGATCGTTGATTAAATACGCGACACTTGAATTTTAGAAAATGGTTTCTAAAATAATATTACTTGATGTGTATATAAATTATGGAAAAATTTATATAATTAAGACTTAATTATTTATAGGTAAATAATTAATAATGTTATATTACATTTTTATAAATTGGTTTTATATAAAATGTACATAACTAAATATGGAAGCTTATAAAATGGTTTTTTAAAATCTTTTTTTTTTATATAAAACATATTTTATAAAACTAATTTGGAAGTGGCATTGGAGTCTCATCTAGCATGCCATTTGACTAGCCTTTGTGTGGTTACTTCCATATATTCCATGTGCATATGTACCAAGACTTCTTGGAGACACAACACATATGCTAACACATCAAAACAACAAGCAAAAAACTGCACAAAACTCCCTTGTTTCTGCTGTCTGGCAGTGGGCTTTTGTGAGGGAGAAAGGGTTCTCAAACTTTTTTTTGCAAGCTAAACTCAAGTGTTAATAAATCCTAAACAAAGTACAAGGTGTTGGTATTAAAAGCTTAGGGTATTACAACTTGAGGCTTCACATTTTGGAGCTTGATTCATCATCATCATCATCATCATCATCACTATCAATTACCAAGCTTAGAGTAGGTATAACCTCCTTACTATCTTATAGTTTGTAAGTATATATCACAACTTAATCCTTCTTGGGATTTAACTTTAAATGGTTAAAGATTAACAAGTTCTAAAATGGTAATTTACATGCTTCCGCTAAGTTTGATTCTTAAAATGTTTTATGTGTTATGAACTTGTTAAATCCCAACAATGGTATCTAGAGCCGAAGTTGTTGAAATATGCTTCGAGATGGTTATTATACTCACTATATATTTTGCATTTTATGTACATGCATGAAAGTAAAATGAAAAAAAATTAATTGTTTGGGTGGGTTCCTTTTTTGGCTGAATTATTGGAGTCCCAAAATGGGTTTTGGGTTCTTCAATTTTGGTCATATTTATTGTATGTTAATGTTCACAATCATAGCCTTGACCTTGTGTTTGGATGGTTGAATGTTTGGTTGATTTAATTCATTCATTTGATATGTAATATTAATTCATTCATTTGGTTTGTAATATTTATTCATTTGGTTATGTAATTTATTTTATATTTGGTATGTAAAATAGATTAGGTTGTATTTCATTTTCTAGACAAAATGTATTAGGATATATTTTGTAATAAGATGAAGATACAAGATGAAGACTTGGAAGAACAGAAGAAGAAGCATTTGGATGCAAGATTAAGTGGGAGATTTAAAATCTCCTACTTTGTGTTATGACCCCTTAACCGGTGGCATTTGTTTTCAACTAAACAAATGTCTACCAAATTGGCTTGATTGTGAACATATTTGTTTTCAATGCATGGTTGTTTATTGTGTTTGTATGTTTGGTTGCTACAAGTAAATCACAAGTTAACAACTAGCAAAATGACAATTTAATTGGTTAAATTAGACATTATTAACGACATGCAAAATGACAATTTAATTGGTTAAATTAAAGTAGCAAAAGGACATTGATAAACGGTTATTAAGAACATGAAAAGGATCACATATTTAAAATGGTTTATATCAAGTAATTGTCTTAATTACAAGACATGAAAATGGTTTTTCATAAGTACCATACACTAAATGCATGTTGGTATATGGCATAAAAGTTTTCTTAAACTAGAAATAATGAAAACTTAAAATCCCTTATTAACAAGGTAAACAAGTTAAACGCCATCCTTTTGTGTGACACTTAAACATATTAGGGAACTCATAATGGGATAAAGGTTACCTAACCGTTATGAGCAAACTAATATGATTAAGGTGAATTTCGCACACTTGTGGGATAAAGGTCACCTAACCACTTGTATGTTAAATTTACACGTTTACACAAGTTGGACGACTTGATTTGGGAATCATGAACTTAGGATCACCGAAGTATGAGGAACAAATAGGCGTTGATGGGATAAATATGCCATGCAAAAGGATTGCATGATCCCATAACTTAGAAGTTGCAAAAGGATTGCAATTGTCATATAATGACTACCTAGCTAAATCAAATGACGGGATAAAGGTCACCTAACCGATATTTGGTTTACCGTTGGATTCTAAAATTTAATAAATATCAATTGGATTTAAAGTGTATTGATTGTTAAAATAAAATTGATACTTAAACAACTTTGTTAAATTTTGTAGATGGCCGCCAATAACAACAACATTCCAAACGCACCAATCAACTTTAACAACCTATCATTGAGGTCAATCCTCGAAAAGGAAAAACTCAACCATACGAATTTCATGGATTGGTTTCGCAATCTAAGAATTGTCCTCAAACTTGAGGATAGGGCGTATGTGTTGGAAGACCCCATTCCCGATCAACCCGATGAGGATGATACGGAAGGCATGGCTTATTGGGATAAGTATTACACCGATTCGGTGCAAGTCGCTTGCCTTATGCTTGGGACTCTGATACCCGAATTCCAAAAGGACTTCGAGCATCATAGTGCATATGACATGATCACACAATTGAAGGAGATGTTCCTTCAATAAGCTCGTGTCGAGCGCTTCGAAACGGTTCGAGCGCTTCATGCATGTCGTATGTATGACTCCCAATCTATTTCATCTTATGTCCTTAAGATGAAAAGCCTAATTGATCGAGCGAACCGTCTAAATTGCAACGTGTCTAATGAATTAGCCACGGACCTTATCCTTAATTCTTTGTCAAAAAGGTTTGACACATTCGTATTGAATTACAATATGAATGGTTGGGATAATAACATTGGCGAATTACATGCCATGCTTAAGACGGCCGAAGCAAGCATGGGTAAAAGGGCTTCACCTGTGCTTATGATCAATGAAGGCGGGTCCAAAAACAATAACACTTCTAAGCCAAAGGTGGCTAAGAGGAAAGGACCCACCTACCAAGGCAAGGGCAAGGGAAATGGGAATATGGTTACCCCTACCAACAATAACAAGAAGCAAAAGGTTGCTGGTAAAGCAAACCCCAAGGAAGATCCGTGCTTTGGTTGCGGTGAGATGGGTCACTGGAAACGCAACTGCCCGATCTACCTTAAGGAGTTGAAAGAAAAGAGGGATGCAGGGTAAACCTCAGGTAATGTATATATGGTATATATTGAGATTAGTATTACTTCTTCAAATACATGGGTATTAGACACAGGATGTGGAACTCATATTTGCAATTCTTTGCAGGGGTTCAAAAGAAGTAAACAAGGAGCGGGAACAACAAGTCTCTTTATGGGAAATGGTGCAAAGGTGCACATAGAAGCTCAAGGAGACTTTGTTTTAAAGCTACAAACTGGGTTGGAGCTTGTTTTGAAAAATGTTTTGAATGCTCCTGATTTGACTCGAAACATTATTTCTATTTCCCGTTTAAGACAGTGTGGTTTTGATTTCAATTTTATTGATGATGATATCCATGTTTTTTTAGATAATGTGTTCTATTTTAAGGCTTCACATTTGAATGGTATTTATGAATTGGTTCATGATGACACATCATACAATAGCTCAATGTTCCATGCAAACACCAAGAAACTCAAAAGGGATTTGAGTGATTCCTACTTATGGCATTGTCGCCTTGGTCACATAAACAAGAATCGAATGCATACACTTCAAAAGAATGGACTTTTGAAATCAAATGAACTAGACTCATTTGATGTATGTGAATCTTGTTTACAAGGCAAAATGACTAAAGCACTTTTCAAAGGGACCTATGAAAGGGCTAAAGACTTATTGGGATTAATACATTCGGATGTATGTGGACCTTTTAAGCCCATGACTAGGAAAGGTGAAAGATACTTCGTCACTTTCATTGATGACTTCAGTCATTTTTGATATGTCTATTTATTAAGGCACAAGGACGAAACTTTTGAAACATTTAAAGAATATCAAAACGAAGTACAAAATCAACTCAACAAGACAATCAAGGTACTTCTTACCAATAGAGGAGGTGAATACCTAAGCGATGCTTTCCAAGATCATCTTAAAGGTTGTGGGATTATCTCGCAACTCACTCCTCCTGGAACACCCCAACTTAATGGAGTTTCCAAAAGGAGGAACCAAACCCTAATGGATATGGTTCGATCTATAATGGCTAGAAGCTCGTCACCTCTATCATTTTGGGGTTATTGTCTATGCTCCGCGGCTCGTATTCTAAATATGGCCCCAACCAAGAAAGTGGAACGAACTCCTCATGAGATGTGGTTTGGAAAACCTCCATCTCTATCATACTTAAAGGTATGGGGATGTGAAGCTTATCCTAAGCGTTACATCCCTAATAAGTTGAATGCTCAATCCACGAAGTGTATCTTCATAGGATATCCCAAGGATGAAACGGGATACTATTTCTATGATCCTTCCGAGCAGAATGTATTTGTTGCTCGGAAGGCTGAATTTCTTGAAACTAAGTTCCTAATGGAAAGTAATAGTGAAAGGAAGATAGATCTTGAATAGGTTCAAGATCAAATAGATGATACACAATTGGTTGACACTAGGACTCAACATGAAAATGTTGAGAATGATCAAAAGGAAGATCAAAGTATACAAGACGTTCACATATCTGGTAGGATTAGTAATCCTCCTGAGAGATATGGGTTTCTCATGAATGGTTGCTATGTGGTTGATTTGGATGAACTAACAAACTACCAAGATGCTTTATCAAGGATTGATAAAGACAAATGACAAGAAGCCATGAACGCTGAGATGCAATCCATGTATGACAACCAAGTTTGGGAACTGGTTGTACAACCTGCTAGCTCCAAGTTAGTTGATTGTAAATGGATTTTCAAGATGAAAATTGACATACATGGTAACTTGGATACATACAAAGCTAGACTTGCAGCAAAAGGTTTCACTCAAACTCAAGGGGTTGACTATGATGAAACTTTTTCGCCTGTGGCAATGCTAAAGTCTATTAGGATATTATTTGCCATTGCTGCTCATTATGATTATGAATTATGGCAAATGGATGTCAAGACCGCTTTCCTAAATGGATATCTTGAGGAAGATGTCTACATGGTTCAGCCTGAAGGTTTTGTTGATCCGAAATATCCTAAAAAGGTATGCAAGTTAAAGAAGTCAATCTACGGATTGAAACAAGCATCCAGAATGTGGAATCATCGTTTTAATGAGGAGGCCAAGAAATTTGGCTTCATTAAAAATGGTGATGAAGCTTGTGTATACAAGAAAGCTAGTGGGAGCACTATCATGGCCCTTGTACTATATGTGGATGATATATTGTTATTTGGAAATGATATTCCGGCAATGCAAGGTGTTAAAACTTGGCTAAGTAAATGCTTCTTCATTAAGGATCTTGGAGAAGCACAATACGTTTTGGGGATTGGGATCTACAGAGATAGATCCAAGAAATTGATAGGTTTGAATCAAAGTGTATACATTGAAAAGATCTTGAAAAGGTTCAAGATGGAGAACTCTAAGAAAGGTTTGGTACCAATTCAAAGAGGAACCCTCCGTAGTTCATCTCAGTGCCCCACAACGAAAGATGAACAGGAGAGAATGAAGAAAGTCCCATATGCGTCTGCCATTGGGTCAATCATGTATGCAATGATATGCACTAGACCGGATGTTTCATGCGCTCTTAGCCTGACAAGTAGATACCAAAATATCCCAGAAAACAGTCATTAGATTGCTGTCAAAAGTATATTGAAATACCTTAGGAGGACTAAGCATATGTTTCTAATATATGGGTCTGGTGAGGATGAACTTGCTGTTAAAGTTTACGTGGACGCGAGTTTCCAAACTGATCGAGATGATTCTCGATCACAATCTGGTTATGTCTTCACATTAAATGGAGGTGCGGTCTCTTGGAAGAGTTCAAAACAGGATGTTGTTGCATTATCCACTACAGATTCGGAGTACATTGCCGCCTCATTGGCAGCTCAAGAAGCTGCATGGATGAAGAAATTCATTGATGACTTAGGAGTTGTCCCTTCCATTCAGGACCCTCTTGAGATCTTTTGTGACAACGAGGGAGTTATTACTCAAATCAAGGAACCTCGTGCTCACCAAAAGACCCGTCACATTGAGCGAAGATTCAGCTACATAAGGGATGAAGTTGAAAAGGGAAAGATATGTATTCGCAAAGTTCATACAGATCTTAATATAACGGATCCACTCACGAAGCTCTTACATGGTGTAAAACATCAAGGACATGTTAGTGCATTAGGGCTTTGATATTCTAGTGATTGGTTGTGATCTGTTTTATGTATTGTAACGGGACGAAATGGTTCAAACTCATTAATATAATTATGGTGTTAATTCATTAATCTTGAGTCATGTTCCTATTTTGCATATTTTATCCATGAATAAGTAATTATTCTAAATTCCGTTGTCGATCACATTTGTGGGAACAAGTGTGAGGTTTAGACTATTATGAACTTGGATTGGTATACATTCACGGGATGAATGTGGGGCAAGGTTGCAACCAAGGTTCATAGATATTTGTGGGATACAAATATTGGAAGACCCGCCCTCAAGATTTACTAAATGGAGCCTTTGTGGTTGATCACATGTAATCTTGAGTAAAGGCGAATATCATTGTATCCTCTGACCTGAGATACATATAGGGTTCAGATATTCACTAAGTATTATGCCTTGATTCTTTCCTTCGCTATTCTGAAATATGGTAGTCCATAAGGAAGATCTCAGGTGTAATACAAAGTATATATCTAGGACGTATGTAGTCAAGATGGAATTTGTCCCTCTTATTCATCGAGAGTCAGATGTCTAAGGCCTGATAAAGTTAAATCTAAAAGAGAGTGATCATTCTGTGTCTCTTGGATTTAACATGACATCTAGGATGAAATGATAAATGAAAGATTCACCTATTCATATTCGAGATGGGAACTCGAAAGGGATGATGTTATTGAATGGCACAAAGTCATAACATATTGGGGGTGATGGACGGTCGTTAGGTGGTATCCATCACTTGCATTAATTTCTTATGTTTCTCGTGCAAGTGGGAGATTGAAGGTATTTTGTATGCCCGAGAGACATATTAAATTAACGTGGCTAATATGTTTTGATCCAAGTCAGGTCATACCCAATAAAAAGCTTACCGACACCTTATTCGTATTTGATCTTAGCGATTGGATCGTTGATTAAATACGCGACACTTGAATTTTAGAAAATGATTTCTAAAATAATATTACTTGATGTGTATATAAATTATGGAAAAATTTATATAATTAAGACTTAATTATTTATAGGTAAATAATTAATAATGTTATATTACATTTTTATAAATTGGTTTTATATAAAATGTACATAACTAAATATGGAAGCTTATAAAATGGTTTTATAAAATCTTTTTTTTATATAAAACATATTTTATAAAACTAATTTGGAAGTGGCATTGGAGTCTCAACTAGCATGCCATTTGACTAGCTTTGTGTGGTTACTTCCATATATTCCATGTGCATATGTACCAAGACTTCTTGGAGACACAACACACATGCTAACACATCAAAACAACAAGCAAAAAACTGCACAAAACTCCCTTGTTTCTGCTGTCTGGCCGTGGGCTTTTGTGAGGGAGAAAGGGTTCTCAAACTTTTTTTTGCATGCTAAATTCAAGTGTTAATAAATCCTAACTAAAGTACAAGGTGTTGGTATTAAAAGCTTGAGGTATTACAACTTGAGGCTTCACATTTTGGAGCTTGATTCGTCATCATCATCATCATCATCACTATCAATTACCAAGCTTGGAGTAGGTATAACCTCCTTACTATCTTATAGTTTGTAAGTATATATCACAACTTGATCCTTCTTGGGATTTAACTTTAAATGGTTAAATATTAACAAGTTCTAAAATGATAATTTACATGCTTCTGCTAAGTTTGATTCTTAAAATGTTTTATGTGTTATGAACTTGTTAAATCCCAACATTCTCAGTTCTCAAAATAGTTAAAGTAAAAAGGAATGCTATAACTCACAGTGAAAAGTAGTAAAGTCGGTACGGAATAAGTAAGCAAGTAGTTGGTCCGGAAAGTCCTCAACCTAAGTCAAAAGTTACTAAGTCAGTAAATCGTTCCTAAAGGTTTAAAAGTATGTAAATTTGGTCTTAAGTATCATCATCATTCATCATTAATCAAAAAGTGTAAAGTAAGTTTCAATCAAGAATAGAGTTTGAAATAAAGGCTGAATTCGTTCAGTCGCTACGACCTCTATACAAACTGAAATGAGGTGAGACCAATGGCCATGGCTCCGTATATGAGTCCCCTAGTTGCTGACCAATTTCCAGAACCAAAATTGTCTTCGTTTGACCGTGGAGATGGTTTAAGTGCGAGTAGGTCAGAAATTTCAGCACAACGTTAAAAGGGTGTAGTGACTTTCGGAAGGCCATAAATCCTAAACTGTAACTCGGATTAAGGCGAGGCCTAAATGGAAAATCATCTAATCAAACCGAACTAACTGAAAATCAAATTTCCAGTAGCCCAGGTGACCTAATCAGATCCAGAAAACAGTAAGCATAGTGTTTCAGTGGGTTCTTGGTGCTTGATGCTCATCACGGTTCTCATCCTTGATGCTTATAGCTTCAAGTGCATCATCTTTACTAATTTTTGACCATCATAAAACTAGTGTAAGTCTAAGATATGTAGCACAACTCAATTAAGGGTTGTAAGTAGTTTGATGAACCAAAGTTATATCAAGATCTTAGATCCGACACATACACGAGTTATAATAGTAATATTAAGCTATAAATTTGAAAGTAAACTAAGTAAACAAGATCTTAAGTTGTAGAACTTAAATCTTAGTTAGATCTTAAAGATCCTAAACTAAAAAGTCTAGATCTAGTGTTCTTAAGTTAAACCCTAAGTTATAGAACTTGGATCTTCACTTTAATGAAACCATAAGTCATGAAACTTAGTTTTTTATCTTGTAATATGTATGTAAGCTTATAAGCTCTTGTTTTAAACAAAATTAGAAGACCATAAGCTATAGAAACTTAGATCCAACATAAGTTTATGAAGTTATAACTAGAAAGTTATACTTCCAAGTTCTTGAACTTACAAAGTTTAACTTTAGTTTCAAGAAATATGAGATCAAGTTTAACTAGTAATACTTGACCAAATTAACAACATTACAAATTTAAGGTACTTATAAAAGAAAGAAATAAACTAAAGCTACAAGTATTATGTTCATGTTTGTTTCATACTTAAGAAGATTCAAATCAAAGTTTAGATCTTAGGAAAGTAAACTTTAAATCTACAAAACATGAACACAAGTAAGCTCTCAAGGCTTATGAGTTTTAAATCTTTATAACATTTAAGTGTAGAACCATAAGTTATAGAAACTTAGATCCTTGTTCTTGGTTCTTCATCAAACAAAGATGGAAGTAACAAGATTACATGAAGATACAAGCTAGATAACTTGATCTTTAACAACAACAAACAACAAGTAACCAAAATGATGATGATACATGGTGATAGAAATCGGTTTTAAGGAAGAAAAAAAAAGAAGAAATAAAGTTGTTACTTACAAAGTTTTGAGAGAAAAATGAGAGTAAAAGAAAGTATGTAAGTATGTGTGTGTAAAAGTGAAGGAATACTTGCAAATAAGTAACCAAATTTTTTTTTAACCTCCCTCACCCATCACCTAGGCCGACGGTTTACAAGGCTCAAAGAGGGAAGTAAAAGTTCACTTTCAAGTGTGGGATAAAGGTGTAAGCTAAGAAGAGGTAATAAGTTAAATGTATGGAGAAATGGTCTTGCATGCTTGAATAATTTGTCTCCAACTTAAGTTAATTAATCCATGCTTAACATTAATAAATTACTAGCATAAAAGTGGGCTTACAAGTAGTCCATTAAGAAAGTAGGGTGGGCTTCCAAGTTCAAGTCCATTAATAAAGGCCCAAGTCCAAGTAAGTAACAAATTAAATAAATATAGCCCAAGTAATTAACTAGTTACATTAGTTAATTAAAAATGATCAATAATAATTAATCATGAACGTAAATAATATTCTAAATATTATTCGTGAAAAGCACGTGTGTCACAAAGACAAGTCGGGACATGGAAAGTCGATTATGGTAACAAGTAAAATGTATAACCATACATTTAATAAAGCGCAAGTATTAATAACAAATATTAATAATTATACGTTGAAAAATCTAGGGTCGTTACATAGTCCCACTTTTAAAAAAATTTAATATTTTGGGGATGAGAATACATGCAGTTTTATAAATGCTTTACGAAATAGACACAAGAAATCAAAACTACATTATATGGGTGAATGATCGAAGCCGAATATGCCCCTTTTTGCTTGGTAGCCTAAGAATTAGGGAACATCACTAATTTTTGAGAATTAGTGCACCCCTAATTGACGTGAATCCTAAAGATAGATCTGTTAGGCCTAACAAACCCCATCCAAAGTACCGGATGCTTTAGTACTTCGAGTTTTTATATCATGTCCGATGGATGTCCCGGAATGATGGGGATATTCTTATATGCATCTTGTTAATGTCGGTTACCAGGTGTTCACCATATGAATGATTTTTATCTCTATGTATGGGATGATGTTTATGAAAAATGAAAATATGAAATCTTGTGGTCTATTATTACGATTGATAAATATATAGGTTAAACCTATAACTCACCAAAATTTTTGTTGACATTTTAAGCATGTTTATTCTCAGGTAATTGTTAAGAGCTTCCGCTGTTGCATACTAAATTAAGGACAAGATTTGGAGTCCATGCTTGTTTAATATTGTTTGAAAACTGCATTCGAAGACATATATTGTTGTGTAATATTATTGTAAACCATTATGTAATGGTCGTGTGAAAACGCTATATTTTTTTATTATCATTTTAAACCTTTATCGATAAAATAGTGGTTATGGTTTGTTTTAAAATCAAATGCAGTCTTTGAAAAACGTCTCATATAGAGGTCAAAACCTCGCAACGAAATCAATTAATATGGAACGTTTATAATCAATATGAATAGGACATTTCAGTTGGTATCCGAGCGTTGGTCTTAGAGAACCAGAATATTGCATTAGTGTATCTTACCGAGTTTGTTAGGATGCATTAGTGAGTCTGGACTTCGACCGTGTTTTCTTTAAAAACGATTGCTTAACATATTTTTTTTTTAGAAACTATATATTATTAACATGTAAATATTATGTGATATATTAATCTCTTAACGCGTTTGATATTGTGTGATAGATATCTACCTCTAGTACAAATCCCATCGACTCACCTAATAATAATGAAGAGTCGAATATATTTTGGGAAGATCCACAAATTCCCGAGGAAGAACCGGAATAGGAAGAATCGGAAGAGGAAGAACCGGAAGAGGAGGAACCGGAAGAAGAGGAACCGGAAGAAGAAGAGGTTTCGGAGGATGAAATATTAATACCTACAGTAAAACAATTAAATAAAAGAAAATCCTCAACCAATGGACCAAAGTTAAAAACGGTCAATGGTGTTTCCGCCAAGGAAGCAAAATATTGGGAAAATTACCAATTTTCTGATGAATCGGATCCCGACGAGGATTTCGATGATGTTATAGAAATTACCCCAACTCAATTTAATAAGGCATAATAGAATAATAAGGGAAAGGGCATCAAAATAGAGAAACTGATTCCGACCCCGATGAACTTTATATATATCGTAAACGCCCGAATTTCTTAGATTTTAACAATAATCCGGGAACATCTAGGCCACCAGGTTTTCTAAACCATTTGTGAAAATGACGGCTCATATTAGAGGACCACCATATATCCCTAGGAAATTAGCCAAACAAACTAAGTCCGAAGAAGAAGAAACGAGTGAGTCAGAATAAAGAGTTGTAATCATGCTGTATAATATATGTATTGTTGTGTGCTTGTACTTTTAAGATTTATGTAACAATTTCTTGTATTATTTGTTAATTATCTTTTACGAATCTGATCCTTATTTATTTTACAGTATAAAAACAAAAATGGACGTTAACGATAGACAACCAAAAATTTTAGAAGACCTACCAGGGGATATGATTGATGAAATCTTGTCTAGAGTCGGGCAGAATTCATCAGCACAATAATTTACGGCAAAATTAGTTTGTCGAACGTTTGAAAGACATTCCAGGCATGCCTTAGTTTATAAAAGGCTTTCCTTTGAAATATGGGGCATATCACATTGGAGAGACTTTAAGTTACGCCAAGTTTTCTTTAAGGCATTTAGTGCGGGAAACCTAGATGCAATTTTATGCTACGGGTTACGAACCTATTTTGACTCAACATATCCCAACATAGGACTCCGTTCTTTAGAAAGAGATTCTAACATGCAACATAAAGAAGCATGTTATGCTTACGGGCTAATAATGTTCGCTTCTCATCAAATTGAGAAAAAGAACATTGGGTTACAACTTTTAAATAAAACCTTCCCACAAGTGACGGATTCAGTAGTTGGGGTAAGAAACAAGGTTTTTAGATTGTTACGGGGCTGTTGGGCATTACATAACCCTCATCCTTTTGACGACATTACAACATGCTGCCTAGCCAACAGTCACAACGGTTATTTTCCACAAGATCAAGGATGGGAAATAATACTAGTAAAACCTGAATGCATGACTTGTTTCTGGACTTATGAATTACGTGTCTTTATTTCTTTTGCTGAACGACTTGCGTATTAACTAGAATTGCCTTTATAGCTGCCGAGTAGCAAAGTTATTATGTGCTATATTTCATCCTATATGTATAATAGTGGTATTGTATGTTTGTAAAATATTGTATATAAGTTTGAACGTGAAATATTATTGTAATAAGTTTTTCATATATAAGTGTAGTAGTTAAATTGTAAAGTAGCTACTAAGTATGAACTTAACGGGTAGGTACTACCCGAATTAAAACTATAAAATGCTAATATGAAGAAAAAGCTTTTATAAATAAGTTCATATTATGCTACGAAATTGATAATGTTAAAAACGAACATATATTTCATAGCATTATCCCTCAAGAAAGACAAGCTTTTAGTTGCAATTGTTCTATTTACAAATGATATTCGTTTAAATAATAAAAGGTGAAGACAAAAGACAGATTCGACGAATTAAAGACGCAAACGACCAAAAAGCTCAAAAGTACAAAGTACAATCAAAGTGGTTCAAATTATTGATGAGAAACATCTAAAAGTTACAAGAGTACGAGCCGCGAAACGCAAAGTAAAAGATATTAAATAGTACGAAAGACCGTTCGAAAATCCGAAACTGGGACCAGAGTCAACTCTCAACGCGCGATGCAACGAAGCTAAAATTACAAGTCAACGGAGTACAAGAATATAATATAATATATATATATATATAATTATATAAAATTATATATATTATATTATATATTAAATATATACGAGCAGCCTACGTTTAAAAATCAATGTGACCAGGAAATGACGGCCATGCGTTCGCATGGCGTGGAGGAAGAAAATCCATGCAATCGCATGGAGCAAAAAGTTTGGCCAGGTCTATAAATTTCGCGAGTTTTGGCCGAATTTTAGGCATCCTAATTCAATCTCTCTCTCACAGATATATATATATATATATATATATATATATATATATATATATATATATATATATATATATATATATATATATATATATATATATATATATATATATATATATATTTATAATTTTAATTTTAATTTAAGATTAATAATAATAAGGGTATGTTAGCGAATGTTGTAAGTGTGTAAGTCGAAATTCTGTCAGTGTAACGCTACGCTATTATTAATCATTGTAAGTTATGTTCAACCTTTTTAAATTAATGTCTCGTAGCTAAGTTATTATTATGCTTATTTAAATCGAAGTAATCGTGATGTTGGGCTAAAATATTAAAGACGGGGTAATTGGGATTTGGACCATAATTGGGGTTTGGACAAAAGAACGACACTTATGGAAATTAGACTATGGGCTATTAATGATCTTTATATTTGTTTAATTGAATTATAGTTCGTTAATTTAATATAAAAATAACAATTGGACGTACCTATAAATAACCACATACACTCGATCGGACACGATGGACGGGATATTTATAAGTACTAATAATCGTTCATTTAACCGGACACGGGAATGGATTAATAGTCAATGGACTTATTAAAACAGGGGTGAATTACATGAAATGTCCCGTTCTTATTGATTAAAAACGTTCCATATTAATTGATTTCGTTGCGAGGTTTTGACCTCTATATGAGACGTTTTTCAAAGACTGCATTCATTTTAAAACAAACCATAACCTTTATTTCATCAATAAAGGTTTAAAAAGCTTTACGTAGATTATCAAATAATGATAATCTAAAATATCCTGTTTACACACGACCATTACATAATGGTTTACAATACAAATATGTTACATCGAAATCAGTTTCTTGAATGCAGTTTTTACACAATATCATACAAACATGGACTCCAAATCTTGTCCTTATTTTAGTATGCAACAGCGGAAGCTCTTAGTATTCACCTGAGAATAAACATGCTTTAAACGTCAACAAAAATGTTGGTGAGTTATAGGTTTAACCTATATATATCAAATCGTAACAATAGACCACAAGATTTCATATTTCAATACACATCCCATACATAGAGATAAAAATCATTCATATGGTGAACACCTGGTAACCGACATTAACAAGATACATATATAAGAATATCCCCATCATTCCGGGACACCCTTCGGATATGATATAAATTTTGAAGTACTAAAGCATCCGGTACTTTGGATGGGGTTTGTTAGGCCCAATAGATCTATCTTTAGGATTCGCGTCAATTAGGGTGTCTGTTCCCTAATTCTTAGATTACCAGACTTAATAAAAAGGGGCATATTCAATTTCGATAATTCAACCATAGAATGTAGTTTCACGTACTTGTGTCTATTTTGTAAATCATTTATAAAACCTGCATGTATTCTCATCCCAAAAATATTAGATTTTAAAAGTGGGACTATAACTCACTTTCACAGATTTTTACTTCGTCGGGAAGTAAGACTTGGCCACTGGTTGATTCACGCACCTATAACAATATATACATATATATCAAAGTATGTTCAAAATATATTTACAACACTTTTAATATATTTTGATGTTTTAAGTTTATTAAGTCAGCTGTCCTCGTTAGTAACCTACAACTAGTTGTCCACAGTTAGATGTACAGAAATAAATCGATAAATATTATCTTGAATCAATCCACGACCCAGTGTATACGTATCTCAGTATTGATCACAACTCAAACTATATATATTTTGGAATCAACCTCAACCCTGTATAGCTAACTCCAACATTCACATATAGAGTGTCTATGGTTGTTCCGAAATATATATAGATTTGTCAACATGATAGGTCGAAACATTGTATACGTGTCTATGGTATCTCAAGATTACATAATATACAATACAAGTTGATTAAGTTATGGTTGGAATAGATTTGTTACCAATTTTAACGTAGCTAAAATGAGAAAAATTATCCAATCTTGTTTTACCCATAACTTCTTCATTTTAAATCCATTTTGAGTGAATCAAATTGCTATGGTTTCATATTGAACTCTATTTTATGAATCTAAACAGAAAAAGTATAGGTTTATAGTCAGAAAAATAAGTTACAGGTCGTTTTTGTAAAGGTAGTCATTTCAGTCGAAAGAACGACGTCTAGATGACCATTTTAGAAAAGATACTTCCACTTTGAGTTTAACCATAATTTTTGGATATAGTTTCATGTTCATAATAAAAATCATTTTTTCAGAATAACAACTTTTAAATCAAAGTTTATCATAGTTTTTAATTAACTAATCCAAAATAGCCCGCGGTGTTACTCGTGTTTCCAGGTTTTAAATCATTAAGTTAGCATATCATATAGATATAGAACATGTGTTTAGTTGATTTTAAAAGTCAAGTTAGAAGGATTAACTTTTGTTTGCGAACAAGTTTAGAATTAACTAAACTATGTTCTAGTGATTACAAGTTTAAACCTTCGAATAAGATAGCTTTATATGTATGAATCAAATGATGTTATGAACATCATTACTACCTTAAGTTCCTTGGATAAACCTACTAGAAAAGAGAAAAATGGATCTAGCTTCAACGGATCCTTGGATGGCTCGAAGTTCTTGAAGCAGAATCATGATACGAAAATAAGTTCAAGTAAGATCATCACTTAAAATAAGATTGTTATAGTTATAGAAATTGAACCAAAGTTTGAATATGATTATTACCTTGTATTAGAATGATAACCTACTGTAAGAAACAAAGATTTCTTGAGGTTGGATGATCACCTTACAAGATTGGAAGTGAGCTAGCAAACTTGAAAGTATTCTTGATTTTATGTAACTAGAACTTGTAGAATATATGAAGAACACTTAGAACTTGAAGATAGAATTTGAGAGAGATCAATTAGATGAAGAAAATTGAAGAATGAAAGTGTTTGTAGGTGTTTTTGGTCGTTGGTGCATGGATTAGATATAAAGGATATGTAATTTTGTTTTCATGTAAATAAGTCATGAATGATTACTCATATTTTTGTAATTTTATGAGATATTTCATGCTAGTTGCCAAATGATGGTTCCAACATGTGTTAGGTGAATCACATGGGCTGCTAAGAGCTGATCATTGGAGTGTATATACTAATAGTACATACATCTAAAAGCTGTGTATTGTACGAGTACGAATACGGGTGCATACGAGTAGAATTGTTGATGAAACTGAACGAGGATGTAATTGTAAGTATTTTTGTTAAGTAGAAGTATTTTGATAAGTGTATTGAAGTCTTTAAAAAGTTTATAAATACATATTAAAACACCACATGTATATACATTTTAACTGAGTCGTTAAGTCATCGTTAGTCGTTACATGTAAGTGTTGTTTTGAAACCTTTATGTTAACGATCTTGTTAAATGTTGTTAACCCAATGTTTATAATATCAAATGAGATTTTAAATTATTATATTATCATGATATTATCATGTATGAATATCTCTTAATATGATATATATACATTAAATGTCTTTACAACGATAATCGTTACATATATGTCTCGTTTAAAAATCATTAAGTTAGTAGTCTTGTTTTTACATATGTAGTTCATTGTTAATATACTTAATGATATGTTTACTTATCATAGTATCATGTTAAATATATATATATCCATATATATGTCATCATATAGTTTTTACAAGTTTTAACGTTCGTGAATCACCGGTCAACTTGGGTGGTCAATTGTCTATATGAAACATATTTCAATTAATCAAGTCTTAACAAGTTTGATTGCTTAACATGTTGGAAACATTTAATCATGTAAATATCAATCTCAATTAATATATTTAAACATGGAAAAGTTCGGGTCACTACATTACATACAAGGAAAATTGGTGTAATTATAGTTTAAGTCCCTAATTAGTTGGAATATTTGACTTCGGATATAAGGATAATTTGACGAGGACACTCGCACTTTATATTTATGACTGATGGACTGTTATGGACAAAAAGCAGATGGACATATCGAATAATCCAAGATAAAGGACAATTAACCCATGGTAATAAACTAAAATCAACACGTCGAACATCAAGATTACGGAAGTTTAAATAAGCATAATTCCTTTATTTCATATTTTATCGCACTGTTATTTACTGTCATTTTATTTATTGCACTTTTAATTATCGTACTTTTTAATTATCGCAATTTTATTAATCGCACTTTAATTATTGTCATTTACTTTACGCTTTAAATTAAGTTATATTTATTTTTTTACATTAGGTTTTAACTGCGACTAAAGTTTTAAAATCGACAAACCGGTCATTAAACGGTAAAACCCCCTTTTATAATAATAATACTACTTATATATATATATTTATATACATATATAGGTTTTAAAAATATAGCGTTAAACTTGGCTAGTTCCCTGTGGACGAACCGGACTTACTAAAAACTACACTACTGTACGATTAGGTATACTGCCTATAAGTGTTGTAGCAAGGTTTAGGTATTTCAACTCTATAAATAAATAAATAACTTGTGTAAAATTGTATCATATTTAATAGTATTTCGTAGCAAAAATATAACTATTTCGTATACACCTCTACGCACATCAAGTATTTTTGGCACCGCTGCCGGGGACTTCATCAACGCCGAAAGCGAAATGCTATAAAAAAAGATTTTTATTAAGTTTTAATTTCTTTTTGTAAAAATACGTTTTAAATATTAAAAATACAAAAATATAAAAAGAAAAAAAAACAATATATATATATATATATATATATATATATATATATATATATATATATATATATATATATATATATATATATATATATATATATATATATATATTTTTAAGAGTTGTTCAAATTATATATAAAATTATAAAATATTTCTACTATCTATTTTAGTTTGAAAAAATATAAGTTTTTATTTATTTAAATACTTTATATAAATATAAAACAGAAAATTAAAAATAAAAAAAAATAAAAATAAAGTAATCGGCCCGATACTGTAGCAGCCCACAACTTCTGGCATGGTTTCCTAATTCATGCGACCGCATGAATATTTAACTGGAACTCCATGGAATCGCATGGAGTGATTTGACAGGCCTGGTACATCAGTCTGATCGATTAGGGTTTTGATTAACATATAATTAATATTAATTAATTAAGATTAGGGTTTATATTTTATATTAATTAGTTTTAGTATTTTTAAGTTTTAAATTAGTTTTATTAATTATATAAATTAATACTTTTATAAAATAATAATATAAAAATAATATTTTTATAAAAATTGTATTTTTATAACTTTAGTTTTATTTTTTAAATTTTGTATCTTTTATTCGTTTAATCGTAATTTATATATTTTTATCGTTTGTAACTAGTTTTAAGATATAGTTTTTGCCGTAGTTTACTTTTATTTCTAGATTTTTAGACTTTGCCGTAAAATCCCTTAAGTGCTTTTTCTCTAGACTAAGATTTATGTGCTTTAGAATTTTGCGACGCCGTTTTTAGTTTTAGTACCTTTTTATGTTATTGCATTTTTAGATATAGAGTTCCTTTTAAGCTTTAATACCTTTAGACGTAAGTTTTATTTCTTAGTTTTTAGACTTTTAAGTTTCGACGCGCTACGTTCTTTTTTTTTAATTTTTCGACCTTTTATTTTTCGACGTTTTACGACGCGCTCTTTTTCTTTCTTATTTCTCGACGCTCTAGTTTTGAGGACATAGAATTTTCTTTATTTTCTTTAAACTTCGACGAAAAATTATTTTAAGTGGTTAAATTGATAGACATCCAAAATTTTATGGTTCGTAGTAATAGTTGGATTTGTTAGTAGCGATTTGTGGGCTTCCGATTTAAAGGGTCCTGGCTACCTGCTGCATCTATTGGCTATTTGAAACGTGGGCAAAATCAGAAAAGTCTATTAATTTGATAACTTATATAATTTTTATCTTTTATAACTAATAGGATATTCAGTGAATGCACCGAGCAAAACGTTCACCACCTTTTATACGTTCACCACCTGTAACTCGATCAAGACATCTAGCCAATATTGTCGCCGTTGATTTTTCTTTAGAATCGTCATCTAGTCGACCAAGTACTCCAATTCAAATTTCCAATAATCCATTTTTTGAACCCGACCTCACAATTGAGAATCCGAAGGATATTCAGGGACAATTCAGAGATCCTGAACCATTAATCATTCCTCCTGAACCACAAATCACTCATTCAGAGATTGTCGAGGAAGAAACCATTAAGTCAGAATCCTCCAGTGATTCAGATTCAACAAATTCAATCATGGAAAATCTGGAACCTCTAAGTATGGAAGATCGAATGAGAGCTAAACGCACTGGCCAAGGTCGTGCAATTACTCAACCAGACATTAATGCGCCAGATTATGAAATCAAAGGACAAATCCTACACATGGTAACTAATCAATGCCAATTTAGTGTGCGCCGAAGGAAGATCCAAACGAACATCTTCGTACCTTTAATAGAATCTGTACTCTATTTAAAATCTGAGAAGTGGAGGATGAACAGATCTATCTCATGTTATTTCCCTGGACTTTAAAGGGAGAAGCCAAAGATTGGTTAGAATCGTTAACTGAAGGGGAGATTGATACATGGGATGTTTTAGTTGAAAAATTTCTTAAACAATTCTTTCCGGCATCTTAAGCCGTGAGACTTCAAGGAGAAATTGTTACGTTCACACAGAAGCCAAACGAAACTTTATATGAGGCGTGGACAAGATTTGGAAAGTTATTGAGAGGATATCCGCAACATGGTTTAGACACTTATCAAATAGTACAAATATTCTACCAAGGATGCGACATCACTACACGAAAAGACATTGATATAGCAGCTGGTGGTTCCATTATGAAGAAAACCGCAACTGAAGCTTACAAAATTATTGATAACACTGCTTCCCACTCACATGAGTGGCATCAAGAAAAAGATATCGTTAGATCATCTAAAGCGGCTAGAGCATTCTAGCCATGACTTTGATTCCAATTCCGCAAAGATAGATGCTGTCGAGAGATGAATGGAAAAGATGACTAAAGATATTCACTCAATACGAATTAGTTGTGAGCAGTGTGGATGACCACATTTGACAAAAGATTGTCTCAGTATTGTACAAACAATGGAACAAAGAGAGAATGTTTCATACATTAACCAAAGGCCTGGAAATAATTATCAGAATAATTATCAACCACCAAGACCAATCTACAATCAAAATCAGAATTATAACCGAAATGTTCCATACAACAAACAACAAGGTCCTAGCAATCAACAAGTATCTAATAATACTTACAATCAGCAAAGACCTATTTTTCAAAATAAACCACCACAAACTGATGATAAAAAGCCAAATTAAGAAGATATGATGTCGAAGCTAGTTGTGTGATGACCCGGAAATTTTCGATCAAATTTAAACTTTAATCTTTATATGTTTCCGACACGATAAGCAAAATCTGTTAGATTGAGTCTCAAAATCTTTGAACTGTTTTTCATATATCCATTTACCCTTCGACTGCTCTCAACGATTCACGAACCACTATTTGTAAATAGATACATATATATTTAAAATATATGAATTTGAAAATAAATTAAAATATTATATGACGTAATTGTTAGAATTAATAATGTAAAATAAAATAATATATGATAACTATTATTTAAAATATAACTATATATGTAAACAATGTATAATGAATATATATATATATATATATATATATATATATATATATATATATATATATATATATATATATATATATATATATATAGTTTTGAATTTATTTTGTAAGCAACAATAATGCTCAATTGTCAGTCGATCGATAATAAGTAAGTTAAAATCAAACTTATATTATTTTAAAATAAACTGTGATTCGAAAATGAGTTTTACAAATTGTAGACTTATTAAAAATGTATTTATGATCTAGTTATTTAATTTTAACAGTTTTTATATTTTCCCCATAAATGAGAGGGACATCGGATATATTTTTTATTTATTAAATTAATGATCAAATTTTATATCATAATGACTAAAATAAATAAAACTATTTAATTTAAAAATATGAGAATTTTCTAAAGACTTTTAATTCACCACTGAGTAGCAACGGGGTACGAAATAATGGTCCGTGAAAACTGTCGGTAGAATAAACCAAAGTTAAGACTGTTGAAATGTTTATTAATTGAAATCATTCACTAGCTGTACAAATCATGTCAATGACTTTGATTATTAATATTATATGATTATTAATTATTAATAGATTAGATTTATAATTATATATATATATATATATATATATATATATATATATATATATATATATATATATAGATATATAGATATATATGTGTGTATATATATATGTACGAATAACATGTTATATAATACATCAACTTATATATGGTGTTGATCAAACAAAATTCAACCATCACTTTAATCTTTCTATGCTTATGATTTAAGCAAGACCATGTATTAAACAATCTCATGTTCTGTTACACATCTCAATCAAAAGAACACTTTATGTTCAACAACTCCTAAAAAAAAAAAAAACAAAAGGTCGATGGCTATACTGTGTGCTTGATTTAATTATGTTATTGTGACCTCACACCCACTAGCAAATGTTTAGAATATATAATACATATATGTCCATTTACTTAAATCTATAACACCACGAAACTGCAACTAAAATTTCTACTTCCTATTTTTGATCAAGAACACTTCTCATCTTTCATCTTCAAACAACCACAACCTTCTCTCTTGAAATCGAACACCATCGAGCACCACTCGACCACCGTTGAACCACCACACTTCATCACCTAAAACCAAGGACAACCGCTACCATTCCATTCTACTTGTCTCATGTTTATAATCGGCACCTTTATTTTTATTTTTTTTGTTGTTAATCAAACCACTGCACGCCTATTTTTCTTTATATTCCTTATATGTTCGACAACCCTTAGATTATTCACTATATTTTTTTTCTCGTTTGTGCTCAACTCCAACAAACACCACCAACTGCCAACCATTAAACAAACCACTTCCTATTTGTATCCGAGAACAAGACACCTGCAAATATATATATATATTTTCCTATTCGATGTTACTCATTCCTGGTTTCAACCCATAACAAAACGCACACTAAAACCACATCATTGCTACTGCTACAGTTCCTGGTTTCTGTTTGAACGACACCCAGCTGCAACTCGCGACTACAACTACTATACGTTTCTGTTAATTGTTCGCAGCTACTGCTTCTGTTTTGTACCTATTTCTTCTGCCATACACCAAAAACAATGAAACCCATTTAAGAGATGATGAATAGTGATTATGAGTACGTGGATATGATTATGGTTACGGGTATGATGATGTGTTGATGCTGTTGATGAAAATGACGTTATGAACACGAAGACTCTATGTTGATAATGATATAAGATTGATGATTCGATGATGATGGAGATGAGGGATCACGATGATAATGATAATCGATAACCGACAATGTTTTTCTTTTTGTCGTTGAACATCATCGAAACCCTATTTTTTTTCATTCGTACTCGTTCCCTGCTATTGTGTCTGATTAGAATTCGACTCAATAAGCCAACGAATTAATGGACTTCTTGATTTGGGTTACAGTGTTTACGTTTAGGTCATGTTTCAATAATTGTTATTTGGGCCGAGTTCTATTATAGTGTAGTTGGGCCGAAGATTAATTTAATTGTTGGGCTCATGAAATTGTTGTTGGACTCCTCAAAACGGGTTAAGTATATGTGAGTTACGAAATAAATCAGGTAATAGAATTTGGTGGAGTGGTTTGAGGTGTTATTAGAATAGTGGGAGGTCGTAGGTTCGATCCCGGTTCTGGGCATTCTTTTTATAAAAGCTTCTAAGGTAGTCTTACAATTTAAAAAAAAAAAATTATTATAATTATTATTATTGTTATTGTATTATTGTTATTATTATTATTATTATAATTATTATAATTATTATTATTATTATTATTATTAATTCAGAACACTTATTATTATTAATACAAGTATTAATATAAAGATTATCATTTATGATTATAATTACTACTATGATCATTATTACTGTTATTGCTATTACTAATTAATATTAATATTAAGATTATTATTACTACTATTATAAGTATTATGAATTGGTTACGAATATAATTAAATCTATGTGTCATGTTATAAAAGATTAAAAAGGTGTAAGATTTAGAAATTAATAGATGTGTTACGAAGATTCTTTTCATAAAAAGATGATCAAAAAAAAAATCATAGGTTATAATTTGAACTTGAACATGAAAATAATTATGATATAAGAATAATCATGGTTATGAACTTTTAAACAAAGTATTATTATTATTATTATTATTATTATCATTATAACTACAATATATAAATATATTATAATTACTATCATGATTATGATTATTATTATTATCATAACTATCAGTAACAGAAAAATTGATATTTTTACAAGCATTATTATTAATATCACTATACTTATTATTAATATAATTATTACTAACATTATTACTTTATTTAGTAATATCAAGTAGTATTATTATTATTATTATTATTATTATTATTATTATTATTATTATTATTATTATTATTTTTATTATTTTTTCAATATAACTTTTGTAACAAACAAATAATATATATATATATATATATATATATATATATATATATATATAACATATTTAATATATATAACATGACAAAAACTAATATTTTCATATACAAAAAAAAAAAAAAGATTATATGAGACATATATATATATATATATTATTAATATAAAAATGGTATAATTAATAAATTATATATAAATAAACTTATTCGATTACAGTTAAGTGTATTAATAAATATCCAAATGATATAGGTTCGTGAATCCGAGGCCAACCCTGCATTGTTCTATTGTTTAATGTCGTCATATGTATTTTTACTACAAAATACATTAGGTGAGTTCATTTGATTCCCTTTTACTCTTTACATTTTTGGGACTGAGAATACATGCGCTGTTTTTACAACTGCTTTATTAAATGCTTTTAAAATATATTTTGAACTGCGAATACATGAAATGCTTTTATAATTGTTTGACGAGATAGACACAAGCAAAACATTCCTCGAATTAATTATGATGCAGACAGAAGTTCTGCGGTTTATTATTGAATTATGTGGACATGATAATTGCCACCACTGAATTATGTGGACATGATAATTGCCACCATTGAATTATGTGGACATGATAATTGCCACCATTGAATTATGTGGACATGATAATTGCCACCAGTTGATGTGAATGTTATATATCGAGAGAATGATTTTATACACAGGTTATGTGTATGTTATTTTTGTGCACAAGATATGTGTACAGTTACTATGATTTATGAAAATAGTTTCGTACACGAGAAAGATGTACTGTATTTAAAAGATATAGCATGTACATTACAGGTGGGTATAGGATTCGGGCCCATTTGTACCATGCGGCATTTAAATTTTGTGGTCTATTAAAATGATGAATTTTATTATTTTAAGATAAACCTATGAACTCACCAACCTTTTGGTTGACACTTGAAAGCATGTTTATTCTCAGGTATGAAAGAAATCTTCCGCTGCGCATTTCCTCATTTTAAAGACATTACTTGGAGTCGATCATCGCAATGGAACCAGATGTCGGTGACCTCGTCCAGATGGATTAGGACGGGTCTTGACAGTTGGTATCAGAGCGGTGGTCTTAGCGAACCAGGTCTTGCATTAGTATGTCTAACTGATAGTTGTTAGGATGCATTAATGAGTCTGGACTTCGACCGTGTCTGCATGTAAAAAGTTTTGCTTATTATTTTTTTTGTTAGAAATCATCTACTTATCATCCTTAAGAAATTACCTGCTTATCATTCTTAGTCTAGACACATCTTACTGCATTGATTGCATGAATAGTGTATAGACAAAATTCATATCTTAGCGTATCTGTTACTGTAAACCTTGCCTGACATATTCCGTAGATTCCTCCGTAACTTATGGGATTTTAGTATTATATATGCATATGTAAATTATGTATTGCAGGGTACTAACCTACATCCTATAATCTATTTCTTATCGAAAATCCTTCATTTGATCGTACGAAATTGAACTCGTCACTAGTACAAGTTCTTTGGAACCCGATAACTATTTCGATAGGGAGTTTCACCTAAGTTCCGAAATCAGTATAACCAGAATGAATCAACCAATCAGCCATCCTCAATTCATCTGATGAGTTCGTAGTTGACTTAAACAATGGAGACGCGAAGAAGGCGACCCTTTCCATCCACCAAATTTCCCTCGTGGCGAAGAACCTGAACCATCTACCGACGAATCTATCCGAAACACCATTTTCAGCCTCATTTCCAGAGTAGTTCGACACGATTATATTCTATCCACAATTCTAAACCTTATTCATCTGCTTGTTCTGACCGACAATCATCCCAGAATAATAGAAGAAGTTAGCGAACTTCGCACTCGAGTAATCAATTTAGAAAATATGGTGAAAAACTTACCAGCTTCAGCAACATCACCATCACCAACGGTACCACCAACAATAGTACCGACAGCAACAGTTGCACTAACAACAACATCCGCATCCCAAGCCTCAACATCACAATCTGTTCCACGAACATCAGCATAATACGCACCATGGAGACCAATGAGTACCAACAGCAATTAACAATGAAGTATTGAACCATAATTTCATTAATATTCTGCGAAGAATATGTGGATCCTAATAATTAATGATGGAGTATTGACCCATAACTTCATTAATATTCTGCGAAGAATATGTGGATCCTAATAGTTTTAGAGATTACTTATTCTAGCTCAAATCAAAAATCAAATGAGTCTAATATTATATCTACTCATTAAATCCATAATTACATCTGAAGAAAATATATATGTAAATATATTTTCATAAAGATTGCGATTTAAAAATTCTTTCGTACAAACTGTTAATGATGAAAATATTTTAACGGGTAGGTAATACCCGAGGAATATTTAAGATTTCACATTAATAAGTTACACTGTACATTCTTCAAATCTGATTCAACAGTCATTTCCTATCCCACTTACATTCACAGATAAATGAATCCGTTCACCACAGAATAACCATTTCCATTCAAATTTCATATTTGGATTTTGACCTATCGGAATTCAACAAGTGGCATAATGAAGAAAATATTTGACGGAATAAAATTTGTTAGAAACAAACAAATTAACCATGAGAAATTTTGTTAAGAATCCACGCTAACAAAATCCTAGCTAACTGTTCCTAGCGAACTGTGGACTAATCAATTGAGGACTACCAACAGTGGACAATTAAAATGAATTAAAATATTGATTATAACATATGAAACTAAACAATTTTTCAAGTTTGCCACTTGACTTCATCTTAAACCTCAATTGTATCTTGACGATTACAATCTGCGTTCAAACTCTTCATGATTCTTGAAAACACCTCAATTGAGAGGATGAACCAACCACACTTTATCTACGGAAGAAAAGATTGATACATATAGTTATGCACCTGAAAAAAACTCTCGAAAACTGAGGAAACATTTAACACGTATCTGTGCTAGCTCCTTTGGCGTTGTTATTACCGAAAATAACTTTGCAATCCCTTTTCCAAATTAGCCAATTTTGTCACAGCTCCAGCAAGACAACTTCGACTTTTCGTTTGAAACAACCTTATTATAACCTTGATATATATGCATGCTCTTTTATTGTTACCGGGGAACTTTATTATATCCCACCATAATACCAGCAGACATACCAGCAACCTCGTTGCTCCTTGACTTAAATCTCTCCGACAAATCACTATATTTATCTATTGAAGTCTTATCATATACTCATCCGCACCTTGTAACGAGAACTGCCATACCAATTATCGGGAATCAGCAATCAGTACTTTGAAAACTCACAGCATATCTACATCAACAGGTATATGTATAACATTTATCTCTTAGAATTATGATCTTTCATTCTGAAATTCAGAAAAGCACTCAGTCTACAAATTAATACTCTGAATGTTGAAAAAGCTGAATGAAGCAGCAGAAACCGTAGACAACCTAAACGACCTTAATCATCAGAAGTTTGATGATAAAGAATAGTATGTTAAAAAAAGCTCAGAAAAGTTGGAACTGAAAAACAGATTGAGCTAACCCTGAAGGAGACCAAGGACAAATACAAGGACCAAACCCTATATTCAAAGAATCCAAGTAATACTGGATCCGTTGAAATATGTAGAGAATATCTTGCTCCGAAGTCATGTTAAAATCTTGCGAAAAATCTTTTTCTTATCAACTTTCAAACTTAGAAATTCCAAAATATCATCATAAATATCTTCGATATCTCTGAAGATATTTTCATAAATATTCTCGTCCGAAATTATATACCTCTTCGTGCTATCTGTATTACATCATATTGAAAACTGTTTTAGTTTTCAATATTCTGTAACATCTAAGTATAAATTATGAATGAATTCTGGAGGAGTGTTGGGAATTGAAGCATGAGTTAGTATAATATAATGACACTTGATCAACGTGATTATATTACAGTAAGTCATACTGAGTTTCTAATGGAACGTGATGATTCACAGATCATATCGTCATAACGTGCCATGTTACATAACTCTTTCATTCAAATTAACTTCTGAACATATCAAGAAAATATATTCTTGATAGTTCTATTCTCAGTGATTCTGGTAATTTGACAAATCAAATCGTGATATTACGTTCCTTCTTGCTTAGAACATAAAGTTTATTCGAAACTCCATACTTACAAATTCTGGACCATTACTTGCGAAAAGAAAACAAAAGCATGAAGCTCCGAAATAGAAAGGGGGTATAAATTGCAGTAAATAAGAGAGAGCATTAACTGTGAAAGACAATGATTTAAGAAGACGGAAGCAGGGACTCCTAGATATAAGGGAGAATATAAAGCCCAATAACAATACGCAGATTACAAACCATGGATATTAATACGAATAGCAATATAAAGACACGGTAGAATTAAGAATAGTATCACCCCAAGGTAATAGTAGAAGTAAACAGATTCTTCTGGTGGAAGATTGAATAGAATGAAGACAGAAATGATAATTAGAAAAATATCAAGGATTAGAACTGGATTAAGCATTTTCACAATCTTTTAGATGTATGAATTAAGAAAGAAGGTATAGAAATGGTGAGAATAATGGAACGAAAGAGCTTAATTTATAATGGAAATATCAGACAGAGTAATTGAGGCAGATCACCGTATTTAATTATAGAGATCTTAATTTCCTTACTCACCGAAGAATCAAATCTTTTCGATTCCGAAGATTTTTTATAAATCCCTTAAATTCCGGAATTTAACCCTGTTTACGTCAAAAGCTAAGGAAAATCTTATTTTCTTCAATTCACTCTTTTGCGATAGCTTCACTCGTATTCTTAGAATAATCGAATTATTTTATCATTATTATTCAATGATGATAAACCTCTATTTATCAACTCATATTCATCATGAAAACATTTTTATTGTTATCCATGACCACCTCACTCAAATTTCGGGACGAAATTTCTTTAACGGGTAGGTACTGTGATGACCCGGAAATTTTCGATCAAATTTAAACTTTAATCTTTATATGTTTCCGACACGATAAGCAAAATCTGTTAGATTGAGTCTCAAAATCTTTGAACTGTTTTTCATATATCCATTTACCCTTCGACTGCTCTCAACGATTCACGAACCACTATTTGTAAATAGATACATATATATTTAAAATATATGAATTTGAAAATAAATTAAAATATTATATGACGTAATTGTTAGAATTAATAATGTAAAATAAAATAATATATGATAACTATTATTTAAAATATAACTATATATGTAAATAATGTATAATGAATATATATATATACATATATATATATATATATATATATATATATATATATATATATATATATATATATATATATATATATATATATATATATATATATATATATATATAGTTTTGAATTTATTTTGTAAGCAACAATAATGCTCAATTGTCAGTCGATCAATAATAAGTAAGTCAAAATCAAACTTATATTATTTTAAAATAAACTGTGATTCAAAAATGAGTTTTATAAATTGTAGACTTATTAAAAATGTATTTATGATCTAGTTATTTAATTTTAACAGTTTTTACATTTTCCCCATAAATGAGAGGGACAGCGGATGTAATTTTTATTTATTAAATTAATGATCAAATTTTATATCATAATGACTAAAATAAATAAAACTATTTAATTTAAAAATATGAGAATTTTCTAAAGACTTTTAATTCACCACTGAGTAGCAACGGGGTACGAAATAATGGTCCGTGAAAACTGTCGGTAGAATAAACCAAAGTTAAGACTGTTGAAATGTTTATTAATTGAAATCATCCACTAGCTATAAAAATCATGTCAATGACTTTGATTATTAATATTATATGATTATTAATTATTAATAGATTACATTTATAATTATATAATTATATATATATATATATATATATATATATATATATATATATATATATATATATATATATGTATGTGTGTGTGTGTGTGTGTGTGTGTGTGTATATATATATATGTAAGAATAACATGTTATATAATACATCAACTTATATATGGTGTTGATCAAACAAAATTCAACCATCACTTTAATCTTTCTATGCTTATGATTTAATCAAGACCATGTATTAAACAATCTCATGTTCTGTTACACATCTCAATCAAAAGAACACTTTATGTTCAACAATTCCTAAAAAAAAAAAAAAAAGGTCGATGGCTATACTGTGTGCATGATTTAATTATGTAATTGTGACCTCACACCCACTAGCAAATGTTTAGAATATATAATACATATATGTCCATTTACTTAAATCTATAACACCACGAAACTGCAACTAAAATTTCCACTTCCTATTTTTGATCAAGAACACTTCTCATCTTTCATCTTCAAACAACCACAACCTTCTCTCTTGAAATCGAACACCATCGAGCACCACTCGAACACCGTTGAACCACCACACTTCATCACCTAAAACCAAGGACAACCGCTACCATTCCATTCTACTTGTCTCATGTTTATAATCGGCACCTTTATTTTTATTTTTTTTGTTGTTAATCAAACCACTGCACGCCTATTTTTCTTTATATTCCTTATATGTTCGACAACCCTTAGATTATTCACTATATTTTTTTCTCGTTTGTGCTCAACTCCAAGAAACACCACCAACCGCCAACCATTAAACAAACCACTTCCTGTTTGTATCCAAGAACAAGACACCTGCAAATATATATATATATATTTTCCTATTCGATGTTACTCATTCCTGGTTTCAACCCATAACAAAACGCACACTAAAACCACATCATTGCTACTGCTACAGTTCCTAGTTTCTGTTTGAATGACACCCAGCTGCAACTCGCGACTATAACTACTATACGTTTCTGTTAATTGTTCGCAGCTACTGCTTCTGTTTTGTACCTATTTCTTCTGCCATACACCAAAAACAATGAAACCCATTTAAGAGATGATGAATAGTGATTATGAGTACGTGGATATGATTATGGTTACGGGTATGATGATGTGTTGATGCTGTTGATGAAAATGACGTTATGAACACGAAGACTCTATGTTGATAATGATATAAGATTGATGATTCGATGATGATGGAGATGAGGGATCACGATGATAATGATAATCGATAACCGACAATGTTTTTCTTTTTGTCGTTGAACATCATCGAAACCCTATTTTTTTTTTCATTCGTACTCGTTCCCTGCTATTGTGTCTGATTAGAATTCGACTCAATAAGCCAACGAATTAATGGACTTCTTGATTTGGGTTACAGTGTTTACGTTTGGGCCGTGTTTCAATAATTGTTATTTGGGCCGAGTTCTATTATAGTGTAGTTGGGCCGAAGATTAATTTAATTGTTGGGCTCATGAAATTGTTGTTGGACTCCTCAAAACGGGTTAAGTATATGTGAGTTACGAAATAAATCAGGTAATAGAATTTGGTGGAGTGGTTTGAGGTGTTATTGGAATAGTGGGAGGTCGTAGGTTCGATCCCGGTTCTGGGCATTCTTTTTATAAAAGCTTCTAAGGTAGTCTTACAATTTAAAAAAAAAAAATTATTATAATTATTATTATTGTTATTGTATTATTGTTATTATTATTATTATTATAATTATTATTATTATTATTATTATTATTATTATTATTATTATTAATTCAGAACACTTATTATTATTAATACAAGTATTAATATAAAGATTATCATTTATGATTATAATTACTACTATGATCATTATTACTGCTATTGCTATTACTAATTAATATTAATATTTAGATTATTATTACTACTATTATAAGTATTATGAATTGGTTACGAATATAATTAAATCTATGTGTCATGTTATAAAAGATTAAAAAGGTGTAAGATTTAGAAATTAATAGATGTGTTACGAAGATTCTTTTCATAAAAAGATGATCAAAAAAAAATCATAGGCTATAATTTGAACTTGAACATGAAAATAATTATGATATAAGAATAATCATGGTTATGAACTTTTAAACAAAGTATTATTATTATTATTATTATCATTATAACTACAATATATAAATATATTATAATTACTATCATGATTATGATTATTATTATTATCATAACTATCAGTAACAGAAAAATTGATATTTTTACAAGCATTATTATTAATATCACTATACTTATTATTAATATAATTATTACTAACATTATTACTTTATTTAGTAATATCAAGTATTATTATTATTATTATTATTATTATTATTATTATTATTATTATTATTATTATTATTATTATTATTATTATTATTATTATTATTGTTAATATTATTATTATTATTATAATTATTATTTTATCAATATAACTTTTGTAACAAACAAATAATATATATATATATATATATATAACATATTTAATACATATAACATGACAAAAACTAATATTTTCATATACAAAAAAAAAGATTATATGAGACATATATATATATATATATATATATATATATATATATATTATTAATATAAAAATGGTATAATTAATAAATTATATATAAATAAACTTATTCGATTACAGTTAAGTGTATTAATAAATATCCAAATGATATAGGTTCGTGAATCCGAGGCCAACCCTGCATTGTTCTGTTGTTTAATGTCGTCATATGTATTTTTACTACAAAATACATTAGGTGAGTTCATTTGATTCCCTTTTACTCTTTACATTTTTGGGACTGAGAATACATGCGCTGTTTTTACAACTGCTTTACTAAATGCTTTTAAAATATATTTTGAACTGCGAATACATGAAATGCTTTTATAATTGTTTGACGAGATAGACACAAGCAAAACATTCCTCGAATGAATTATGATGCAGACAGAAATTCTGCGGTATATTATTGAATTATGTGGACAAGATAATTGCCACCATTGAATTATGTGGACATGATAATTGCCACCATTGAATTATGTGGACATGATAATTGCCACCATTGAATTATGTGAACATGATAATTTCCACCAGTTGATGTGAATGTTATATATCGAGAGAATGATTTTATACACAGGTTATGTGTATGTTATTTTTGTGCACAAGATATGTGTACAGTTACTATGATTTATGAAAATAGTTTCGTACACGAGAAAGATGTACTGTATTTAAAAGATATAGCATGTACATTACAGGTGGGTATAGGATTCGGGCCCATTTGTACCATGCAGCATTTAAATTTTGTGGTCTATCAAAATGATGAATTTTATTGTTTTAAGATAAACCTATGAACTCACCAACCTTTTGGTTGACACTTGAAAGCATGTTTATTCTCAGGTATGAAAGAAATCTTCCGCTGTGCATTTCCTCATTTTAAAGACATTACTTGGAGTCAATCATCGCAATGGAACCAGATGTCAGTGACCTCGTCCAGATGGATTAGGACGGGTCTTGACAAGTTGAATCTCAAACTCAATTTTTCACATCTCAGAAACAAACCAATGAACAAAATTCTCAAGCATTTAGAAATCAACAAGTTTCTATTTAAAATTTGGAACAAAAAGTAAGTAACCTAGCAAGGTTGGTAGGTGAAAGAAAACCGGGAAATCTACCTAGCAAGGTTGGTAGGTGAAAGAAAACCGGGAAATCTACCTAGCGATACAAATGCTAACCCCCTGAATGAAACAGCTAACGCCATTACCAAAAGAAGTGGTATTACACTTAAACCACCTGAAATACCTGAAATTTCTGATGACTCTATTCCTACTCCACAAGAACCACAATATGAGCAAGATAAGGAAACATAATCGGTAGTTAAAAAGGTTAATGAAGATAACACAGTTAAGGCTAAATCTTTTGTTAAACCATACCAACCACCACTTCCTTACCCAAGTAAAATGAGAAAAGAAAGACTTAAAGCCGAGCAATCCAAATTCTTAGATATGTTTAAACAAATAAATGTAAATCTTCCTTTCATTGATGTGATTTCAGGAATGCCTAAATATGCTAAATTCTTGAAAGATCTAATCACAAATAGAAAGAAAATGGAAGAACTCTTAGCTGTTACTATGAATGCTAATTGTTCTGCAGTGCTGTTGAATAAGATACCAGAAAAATTATCTGATCCAGGAAGTTTCACAATTCCATGTTTTCTGGGTAGTCTTAGTTCAATAGAAGCATTGGCAGACTTAGGTGCTAGTATAAATTTAATGCCGTATTCACTATACGCTAAACTAGATCTTGGAGAATTGAAACCAACACGAATAAGTATACAACTAGCCGATCGATAAGTAAATTATCATAGAGGGATAATGGAGAACATGCTAGTGAAAGTTGGTACTTTAGTATTTCTAGTAGATTTTGTTATTCTGGACATGGAAGAAGATTCTCGAGTTCCTCTCATATTAGGAAGACCATTCTTAAACACGGCTAAAGTAATAATAGACGTGTTCGGTAAGAAACTGACCATAAGTATAGAGGACGAGTGTGTTACTTTTTCTGTGGATAGAGCCATGTAACAACCGCAATCTGCAGATGATACATGTTATTACATTCAAACTATAAATTCACATGCAGAATTGTTAGAAGAATTTCCAGAATTACAAGGAACAGGAGAATGTTCTTTAGGAGAAGGAACTGAACCAATTGATGAAGCTGAAATGTTAGCCACACTCATAGCTAATGAATATGAACCAACAATAGAAGAACTTCAAATGCTAAAAGAGGAAGACAGATATCGATACAAATCATCGATAGAAGAACCACCGACATTAGAGTTAAAGCCACTTCCAAACCATTTGGAATATGCTTATTTACATGGTGAATCTGAATTACCTGTAATAATATCGTCTTCTCTTACGGAAAATGAAAAATCTCAACTCATTTCTGTGCTAAAAGCTCATAAACCACCTATTGCATGAATGATTCATGATATTAAAGGCATAAGTCCTTCGTATTGCACACATAAAATCCTTATGAAAGAAGGTCATAAAACGTATGTGCAACGCCAACGAAGACTAAATCCTAATATGCAAGATGTTGTTAAGAAAGAAATTATTAAACTGCTAGATGCAGGTTTAATTTATCCAATCTCTGATAGTCCATGGGTAAGCCCAGTTCAATGTGTACCTAAGAAGGGTGGCATGACTGTCATCACAAATGAAAAAAATGAGCTTATTCCTACTAGAACTGTAACAGGATGGCGTGTTTGTATTGATTATAGAAAATTAAATGACGCCACCAGAAAAGATCACTTTCCCTTACCTTTCATTGATCAAATGTTGGAAAGATTAGCCGGAAATAGTTACTATTATTTTCTTGACGGTTTTTTTGGATACTTTCAAATTCCAATAGCACCCGAGGACCAAGAGAAAACCACGTTCACGTGCCCTTATGGTACTTTTGCTTACAAAAGCATGTCATTTGGACTTTGCAACGCCCCTGCAACCTTTCAAAGGTGCATGATGGCAATTTTTCATGACATGATAGAAGAATGCATTGAAGTTTTCATGGATGACTTTTCAGTCTTCGGTGATACTTTTGAATCATGTCTAGTTAATCTTGAACGAATGCTTATTAGATGCGAACAATTAAATCTAGTACTTAACTGGGAGAAATGCCCTTTCATGGTTAGAGAAGGCATCGTTCTTGGTCATAAAATTTCAAAGGAAGGAATTAAAGTGGATAGAGCTAAAGTAGATGTAATTGCTAAACTTTCACATCCCACCAATGTTAGAGGAGTTAGGAGTTTTCTAGGGTATGCCAGTTTTTACCGACGTTTCATAAAAGATTTTTCTAAAATTGCCACTCCTATGAATAAACTCCTAGAAAAGGATGATCCATTCATCTTTTCGGAGGAATGCATCAAATCTTTTAATATTCTTAAAGAAAAACTCACTAATGCACCGATCATGATAACTCCAAATTGTAATCTACCATTTGAACTCATGTGCGATGCAAGTGATTTTGCAATGGGAGCCGTTTTAGGACAAAGGATTGAAAAACGATTTCAACCTATTTATTACGCTAGTAAGACGTTACAAGGAGCACAAAAAAATTACACAACTACTGAAAAAGAACTCCTTGCTATTGTCTTTGCTTTTGACAAATTTCGTTCATATCTCGTTCTAGCTAAAACGGTGGTCTATACCGACCATTCTGCTCTTAGATACCTATTTTCAAAACAAGATGCCAAACCAAGATTAATTCGTTGGATCTTACTCTTACAAGTGTTCGATATTGAAATCCGAGACAAAAAGGGAGCATAAAATCTCGCTGCTGATCATCTTTCTCGTCTTGAAAATCCTGAATTAGAAGTTCTAAATGAATCGGCTATACAAGATAACTTTCCTGATGAATATCTACTGAAGATAGATTATAATGAAATTCCATGGTTTGCAAACTATGCAAATTACTTAGTATGTGGATTCCTTGAAAAAGGGTTGTCGTATCAAAAATGAAAGAAATTCTTTAGTGATATAAAACACTATTTCTGGGAAGATCCACATTTGTTTAAAAGTTGTCCCGATGGAATAATACGCCGATGTGTATTCGGAGATTAAGCTAGTCAAATCTTAAACCATTGTCACACAGGACCAACAGGAGGGCATTATGGGCCTCAACTCACAGCAAGAAAAGTCTATGACGCTGGATTCTATTGGCCTACAATTTTCAAAGACGCACACCTTCTTTGCAAATCCTGTGATGCTTGTCAAAGGGCTGGGAAAATAAGTCAACGTGATGAAATGCCACAAAATGTCATTCAAGTATGTGAAGTATTTGACGTTTGGGGTATTGAATTTATGGGTCCATTTCCAAAATCTCATAATAATCTCTACATTCTCGTTGCCATTGATTATGTATCTAAATGGGTGGAAGCACAAGCTCTCCCAACTAACGATGCACGAGTTGTAGTCAACTTCTTAAAACGTCTCTTTGCAATGTTTGGAACACCGAAAGCTTTAATAAGTGATCGGGGTACTCATTTTTGTAATAATAAACTTGAGAAAGTTCTTAAAAGATATGGAGTAACTCATAAAATCTCAACCGCTTATCATCCACAAACAAGTGGACAAGTTGAAAATACCAACTGAGCGTTAAAACGTATTCTAGAGAAAACTGTATGATCAAATTCGAAGGAATGGTCCATAAAATTGGAGAATGCACTCTGGGCTTTTAGAACATCCTACAAAACTCCAATTGGCACAACACCTTTCAGACTCGTTTACGAAAAAGCATGTCACCTTCCAGTAGAAATTGAGCACAAAGCATTTTGGGCTTTGAAGACATGTAATCTTGATTTACATGAAGCCAGACGTTTACGATTAAGTCAACTAAACGAATTAGAAGAATTGAGACATGAAGCATATGAAAATTCGTTAATCTATAAAGAAAGAACGAAGAAATGGCATGATAAAAGAATCAGAAGTTTAAAAGAATTTAAAGAAGGAGACAGAGTCCTTCTTTTCAATTCACGATTCAAGCTATTTCCTGGAAAATTAAAATTAAGATGGTCTGGACCATTCATAGTCAAAAGAGTTTTCCCGTACGGAACAGTAGAATTAATAAATTCAAATGGGGTTGAATTTAAATTTAATGGTCACATAGTTAAACATTACATACATGATCCAATGGAAGTTGATAACGAAGTTAATCACAATTTCGACACCACAGCTAACTAAGTGTGGGGAGAATCGAATCTTTTAAGGGTAATATATATTTCTGTTAGAGTTAGATATTCTGTTTTCGTGTAGTTTCCGAGAATGGAATCCGAATGGTCTTTCCCTAGCAGACCCTAAAGAACTAGTCTTCTCCCTCCATTCTGAATTTTTATTTTTTTTAGGTTTTATGAGATAAAGAATTCCTTTAATCTGAACCATGGTCTAATGCTACACGCTTTGATTACTAAACATAATAATGACACACTCCCGAGTGACCTGGTGTCAGTAATAAGAGGCAGATGTGATGAAGTAAGGAAAGAACTCAGGAAAGATCATCATAAGATACATTTTAGAAAAGGAAAATCAAAATCCGCAACAAAAAGAAGAGCACGATACCTTAAAAGATGTCATAAATGCGAAAAATGGTCACATGAAGGTAAATGTTCAACAATCAAACATATTCAAATACCGAATTTGTTACTCTATGCAGAGAAGGACCGTTCATATGTTTAGAAGAAAAGATATTGAAGAATCGAGGTTACGCTTATGTAGCTATGGAAAACTAAATCACACGACTCTCCTATGAGTTGGCTAAAGCAGGTCTCTGAGAATTCTTTCTCATAGGTAAGTATTTACAGTTTTTATTTGTTTTTATTTATTTGCTTTTTAACCTTTTGATAATAAACGCTGAATCGTTCACTATAAAGTATTAAATTGGTATTCAATAAAATTAGGTATGCGTAACCGAAATTATTGATATCATATAAAAATTTATTACATCACTGCGAAATTTACCGTTTATTCTTAAGGTATAAATATCTTTAATCAATCAACCCAAAATATTTTAAAAATTCGTCATGAGTAAAACTAGGTTATGGAACCGAAATTACTTTACCCAAAAGAGGGGCGTATATTTTTGATAATATTTGATTAATTAAAGTGGGATAAAAGACCAAAAAGATTTTTAATTTTAATTTTACCATGTTTTTAAATTAATATATAAATATTAAATTATTATTGTAAATTTCTAAAACCAATATATATAAGTTTTTAAGTATTTTTTTTAAAAAAATTAATAATTTTAATATAAGTTTGTAAATTTAATATATATAAATATTAATGATATTAATTTGAATTTTTAATTTTATGCATTTTAAATTTAAGTTTGGTGTGAATTTAAAAACAAAAATGTACTTTATTTCATTAAGTTAAAAGTGTGATTTCTAAAAATTCGTCGTGCGTTGAAAACTAGGTCGTTGAACCGAAATTGCTTTACCCGAGGGCGGGACGAGAAATTTTATTATCATTATTTTTTTAATCTTTTTAAATTAAAGTATGCCAAAAACATTTAAAAAAACCCAAAAATCTTTGCTTTTAAAACAACGCTTAAAAAGTGACAAATTTTAAAATTTTGTCGATAGACGAACTAGGATAACGATCCGAAACGCCCTCATTCTTAAAAGAAACAAAATTTTAAATAATTTAATTATTTGTTTTATTAGTTAAAGGTTTTTATAAAAAAAAAAAAACAAATGCCAATATGTTTGGAAACTTTGGTAAAATTTAATTATTTTTCTACGCTAATCACCCTCAATAATTTAAATTGTTACTGATTTCTTGCAAATGAGGGCATTGCAAGATCTTAAGTGTGGAAAGAGGTTAAATTCTTTCGGATTTAAAAAAAAAAAAATTTAAATTTAAAACACTTGGTTACCATTAAAAATACTAGTAACGCAGTAGTTGTATTAGAATCTAGTGCTCTCTGATAATAAAGAACAACCGTAGTCTTATATTCTGACCACCCAATTCTAGTAAAATTTTTCAAAATTTTCAACTAAATGAACTCAAAATTATGTTTATACATATTTATGAATGATAAAACTAGGTGTTAACACCGAAATTATTGTTACCTCGGAAAGGACATAAATTGAGAAACAACTCAAAACGCTTGAATTCATTTAAAATGGAATAGAGGAAAATAAAAAGGCAAAGAAAGAAAAATAAAAGTCAAGTGTGGGAAAAATTTACTAAGTTATTTAGAACATATATCACATATTTTTGTACAAATAATTGAAGATACTTCTGTTTTTGGACGATATTAATCAGTTTTACCCAGTTTATTGTAATATAAATGGAATTTAAAAGGAAGTAAAGTCTTCCGAGAAAAAGACACGCGCTTCTTGATTTAGGTCAGGAAGTTGTCGTCCAGACCAGCTGTAGGTTGACGAAAAATCTAGAAAAGTCATCTCTAAAATCAGCAGGAAATTCACGGACCTCAACATCAAACAAGGTCGCTAAATGGTCAGACTTATCCTAACCATGAGAGGATCTGTCTCGTACAATGGGGGGGCACCGTGCAAATTAGCTTACAAGACTAATGAATCAGATCTCCAGAAAGGATAATCTCCTTAAAGTTCAAAAAACAGCTTTTAAGACTGATATTACTCAATCCTTGAGATTGACCTTAAAGATTGAGAATTTAAACTCATGGAATTCAATGATATCTAAACTCGCGCTTGAACGAGAAAATATTTTGATACAAATTACAAATCGATTTGTTTTCTGAAACCCTATTTTCAATGCGTTCATTACCATTGAACGTAAAATCCTAAGAATTCACCTGGAATTCATTAGGTCACCTGAACTAAATCGGGTGTCAACCGTAAGAACGGTGGTTGCATAACATGGTCAAAGACAGGACCTTGTGCCAGACCGAAAAACTATAGGGTGATCTTTACTATTGCTCCTACAAAGGATAGTAATTGCATCTGACACGATATAGACCATAATCAAAAGCATGTCAAGGGACATTGCCTTAACAGTTGCTTGTTCAATGCTTTCCTTTACAAACGGATGGTAGTTTACCGAAAGATAATATTTGGAACAAGTATACTGGACGTGTTGCTTTCCCAATACAAGGTTAGCAAGTGGGTGACACAAAACCATAATTTTGAGCTAAAATTTTCAAATCTGAAACCCACCAAACCCACAAAAACATTTTGCAAACACCGGTGAAGGGTTATTCTGGAAAACGTATCTAGGGTAAAAGCTAGATTTAATTTTCAAAAGATCAAATGTTTTCATAAAGATCCAATTTCCTTAAGGATCTAAAATTTTATAGTCATGTGGGACTGTAAACCACAACGTTACTATCATTGTTCATACCGCCGTATATAAATCACTGATGTACAAAGTGTGAAGAATAAAGAAGTGATTCTAGTATTTTTATTTCAAGACTATATTATTTGAGGACAAGCAATGCTCAAGTGTGGGAATATTTGATAATGCTAAAAACGAACATATATTTCATAGCATTATCCCTCAAGAAAGACAAGCTTTTAGTTGCAATTGTTCTATTTACAAGTGATATTCGTTTAAATAATAAAAGGTGAAGACAAAAGACAGATTCGACGAATTGAAGACGCAAACGACCAAAAAGCTCAAAAGTACAAAGTACAATCAAAGTGGTTCAAATTATTGATGAGAAACGTCTAAAAGTTACAAGAGTACGAGCCGCGAAACGCAAAGTACAAGATATTAAATAGTACAAAAGGATGTTTGAAAATCCGGAACCGGGACCAGAGTCAACTCTCAACGCGCGATACAACGGAGCTAAAATTACAAGTCAACGGAGTACAAGAATATAATATAATATATATATATATAATTATATATAATTATATATATTATATTATATATTAAATATATACGAGCAGCCCACGTTTAAAAATCAATGTGACCAGGAAATGACGGCCATGTGATCGCATGGCCTGGAGGAAGAAAATCCATGCGATCGCATGGAGCAAAAAGTTTGGCCAGGTCTATAAATTTCGCGAGTTTTGGCCGAATTTTGGGCATCCTAATTCAATCTCTCTCTCACAGATATATATATATATATATATATATATATATATATATATATATATATATATATATATATATATATATATATATATATATATATATATATATATATATATATATATATATATAATTTTAATTTTAATTTTAATTTAAGATTAATAATAATAAGGGTATGTTAGCGAATGTTGTAAGTGTGTAAGTCGAAATTCTGTCCGTGTAACGCTACGCTATTATTAATCATTGTAAGTTATGTTCAATCTTTTTAAATTAATGACTCGTAGCTAAGTTATTATTATGCTTATTTAAATCGAAGTAATCGTGATGTTGGGCTAAAATATTAAAGACGGGGTAATTGGGCTTTGGACCATAATTGGGGTTTGGACTAAAAAACGACACTTGTGGAAATTAGACTATAGGCTATTAATGATCTTTATATTTGTTTAATTGAATGATAGTTCGTTAATTTAATATAAAAATTACAATTGGACGTACCTATAAATAACCACATACACTCGATCGAACATGATGGGCGGGATATTTATAAGTACTAATAATCGTTCATTTAACCGGACACGGGAATGGATTAATAGTCAACGGACTTATTTTAACAGGGGTGAATTACATACAAGGAAAATTGGTGTAATTATAGTTTAAGTCCCCAATTAGTTGGAATATTTGACTTCGGATATAAGGATAATTTGACGAGGACACTCACATATTTATGACTGATGGACTGTTATGGAAAAAACCAGATGGACACATCGAATAATCCAAGACAAAGGACAATTAACCCATGGTAATGAACTAAAATCAACACGTCGAACATCATGATTACGGAAGTTTAAATAAGCATAATTCCTTTATTTCATATTTTATCGCACTTTTATTTACTGTCATTTTATTTATTGCACTTTTAATTATCGTACTTTTTAATTATCGCAATTTTATTTATCTCACTTTAATTATTGTCATTTACTTTACGCTTTAAATTAAGTTATATTTATTTTTTTTACATTAGGTTTTAACTGCGACTAAAGTTTTAAAATCGACTTACCGGTCATTAAACGGTAAAACCCCCTTTTATAATAATAATACTACTTATATATATATTTATATACAAATTTAGGTTTTTAAAATATAGCGTTAAACTTGGCTAGTTCCCTGTGGGCGAACCGGACTTACTAAAAACTACACTACTGTACGATTAGGTACACTGCCTATAAGTGTTGTAGCAAGGTTTAGGTATTTCCACTCTATAAATAAATAAATAACTTGTGTAAAATTGTATCGTATTTAATAGTATTTCTTAGAAAAAATATAACTATTTCGTATACACCTCTACGCACATCAGAAATACTATTGACTACTCTTAAATTCTATATGATTAACTCAATTCTTTTGGTTATTTTTGAAGGAAATGGCACCGACGACTCGTCACAACTTGAACATGAGCGAGGAAGATTTTCGTGTTTTCCTTGCAGTAAACATAGCCGCAGTACAGGCTGCGATGCAAAATAACAATAACTCTGGATCTATCAGTGGAACTAATTCCACAAGAAATTGTGTAGGATGCTCCTACAAAGAATTCACTGCCTGCAAACCTCTGGAATTCGATGGAACCGAGGGTCCAATTGGATTAAAACGGTGGACCGAGAAGGTCTAATCGGTGTTTGCCATAAGTAAGTGTACCGAAGAGGACAAGGTTAAGTAAGCCACACATACCTTCACAGGTACTGCGTTAACGTGGTGGAACACCTATCTTGAACAGGTAGGACAAAATGCTGCTTACGTACTACTGTGGTCAGCATTCAAGCACTTGATGAACGAGCAGTACCGTCCTAGAAACGAGGTCAATAAGCTCAAGGCAGAGCTTAGAGAGTTACGAACACAAGGGTTCGACATTACCAGGTATGAACGACGATTCACAGAGTTGTGCCTATTGTGTTCGGGAACGTTCGAAGATGAAGAAGAGAAGATCGACGCGTTTGTAAAAGGATTACCAGAAAGGATTCAAGAAAATGTGAGTTCACACGAGCCCGTTTCCATACAAAAGGCAAGTCGAATGGCTCATAAACTCATAAATTAGATTGAGGGAAGAATTAAAGAGCAGGCGGTCGAAGAAGCTAACACAAAACAACTCAAGAGGAAGTGGGAGGAAAACAGTGACAAGAGTCACCAGTACAACAACAACAACAATTACAACCACAATCGCAACAACTATTCCAACAACCGCAACATAAATTGCAACAACAACAATCGCAATCCCAACAACAACAACTACAACAAACGTCCCAACAACAACAATTACAATAATCGTCCCAACAACAATAATAACCGCAACAACAACAATAATCAGAAACAGCCATGCCAAAGGTGTGAAGAGTATCACCCGGGGTTCTGCACAACATTTTGCAACAGGTATAAAAGAAATGGTCATAGCGCGATAAAGTGTATGGTCTACGGACCAATGTATAACAGAACTAAAGGAACAAATAATGTCGAAATGAGTAATGTCAGAACAAGTAGTGTCGGAGCAAGTAATGTAGTGACCCGAACTTTTCCATATTTATATATATTAATTGAGATTGATATTTACATGATTAAATGTTTCCAACATGTTAAGAAATCAAACTTGTTAAGACTTGATTAATTAAAATATGTTTCATATAGACAATTGACCACCCAAGTTGACCGGTGATTCACGAACGTTAAAACTTGTAAAAACTATATGATGACATATATATGGATATATATATATAGTTAACATGATACTATGATAAGTAAATATATCATTAAGTATATTAACAATGAACTACATATGTAAAAACAAGACTACTAACTTAATGATTTTTAAACGAGACATATATGTAACGATTATCGTTGTAAAGACATTTAATGTATATATATCATATTAAGAGATATTCATACATGATAATATCATGATAATATAATAATTTAAAATCTCATTTGATATTATAAACATTGGGTTAACAACATTTAACAAGATCGTTAACCTAAAGGTTTCAAAACAACACTTACATGTAACGACTAACGATGACTTAACGACTCAGTTAAAATGTATATACATGTAGTGTTTTAATATGTATTTATACACTTTTGAAAGAATTCAATACACTTATCAAAATACTTCTACTTAACAAAAATGCTTACAATTACATCCTCGTTCAGTTTCATCAACAATTCTACTCGTATGCACCCGTATTCGTACTCGTACAATACACAGCTTTTAGATGTATGTACTATTGGTATATACACTCCAATGATCAGCTCTTAGCAGCCCATGTGAGTCACCTAACACATGTGAGAACCATCATTTGGTAACTAGCATGAAATATCTCATAAAAATACAAAAATATGAGTAATCATTCATGACTTATTTACATGAAAACAAAATTACATATCCTTTATATCTAATCCATACACCAACAACCAAAAACACCTACAAACACTTTCATTCTTCAATTTTCTTCATCTAATTGATCTCTCTCAAGTTCTATCTTCAAGTTCTAAGTGTTCTTCATATATTTTACAAGTTCTAGTTACATAAAATCAAGAATACTTTCAAGTTTGCTAGCTCACTTCCAATCTTGTAAGGTGATCATCCAACCTCAAGAAATCTTTGTTTCTTACAGTAGGTTATCATTCTAATACAAGGTAATAATCATATTCAAACTTTGGTTCAATTTCTATAACTATAACAATCTTATTTCAAGTGATGATCTTACTTGAACTTGTTTTCGTGTCATGATTCTGCTTCAAGAACTTCGAGCCATCCAAGGATCCGTTGAAGCTAGATCCATTTTTCTCTTTTCTAGTAGGTTTATCCAAGGAACTTAAGGTAGTAATGATGTTCATAACATCATTCGATTCATACATATAAAGCTATCTTATTCGAAGGTTTAAACTTGTAATCACTAGAACATAGTTTAGTTAATTCTAAACTTGTTCGCAAACAAAAGTTAATCCTTCTAACTTGACTTTTAAAATCAACTAAACACATGTTCTATATCTATATGATATGCTAACTTAATGATTTAAAACCTGGAAACACGAAAAACACCGTAAAACCGGATTTACGCCGTCGTAGTAACACCGCGGGCTGTTTTGGGTTAGTTAATTAAAAACTATGATAAACTTTGATTTAAAAGTTGGTATTCTGAGAAATTAATTAAAAACTTGTTTTGGATAATTTTTCTCATTTTAGCTACGTGAAAATTGGTAACAAATCTATTCCAACCATAACTTAATCAACTTGTATTGTATATTATGTAATCTTGAGATACCATAGACACGTATACAATGTTTCGACCTATCATGTCGACACATCTATATATATTTCGGAACAACCATAGACACTCTATATGTGAATGTTGGAGTTCGCTATACAGGGTTGAGGTTGATTCCAAAATATATATAGTTTGAGTTGTGATCAATACTGAGATACGTATACACTGGGTCATGGATTGATTCAAGATAATATTTATCGATTTATTTCTATACATCTAACTGTGGAAAACTAGTTGTAGGTTACTAACGAGGACAGCTGACTTAATAAACTTAAAACATCAAAATATATTAAAAGTGTTGTAAATATATTTTGAACATACTTTGATATATATGTATATATTTTTATAGGTTCGTGAATCAACCAATGGCCAAGTCTTACTTCCCGACGAAGTAAAAATCTGTGAAAGTGAGTTATAGTCCCACTTTTAAAATCTAATATTTTTTGGGATGAGAATACATGCAGGTTTTATAAATGTTTTACAAAATAGACACAAGTACGTGAAACTACATTCTATGGTTGAATTATCGAAATCGAATATGCCCCTTTTTATTAAGTCTGGTAATCTAAGAATTAGGGAACAGACACCCAAATTGACACGAATCCTAAAGATAGATCTATCGGGCCCAACAAGCCCCATCCAAAGTACCGGATGCTTTAGTACTTCGAAATTTATATCATATCCGAAGGGTGTCCCGGAATGATGGGGATATTCTTATATATGCATCTTGTTAATGTCGGTTACCAGGTGTTCACCATATGAATGATTTTTATCTCTATGTATGGGATGTGTATTGAAATATGAAATCTTGTGGTCTATTATTATGATTTGATATATATAGGTTAAACCTATAACTCACCAACATTTTTGTTGACGTTTTAAGCATGTTTATTCTCAGGTGATTATTAAGAGCTTCCGCTGTCGCATACTTAAATAAGGACGAGATTTGGAGTCCATGATTGTATGATATTGTGTAAAAACTGCATTCAAGAAACTTATTTTGTTGTAACATATTTGTATTGTAAACCATTATGTAATGTTCGTGTGTAAACGGGATATTTTAGATTATCATTATTTGATAATCTGCTTAAAGCTTTTTAAACCTTTATTGATGAAATAAAGGTTATGGTTTGTTTTAAAATGAATGCGGTCTTTGAAAAACGTCTCATATAGAGGTCAAAACCTCGCAACGAAATCAATTAATATGGAACGTTTTTAATCAATAAGAACGGGACATTTCAGTTGGTATCCGAGCGTTGGTCTTAGAGAACCAGAATTTTGCATTAGTGTGTCTTATCGAGTTTGTTAGGATGCATTAGTGAGTCTGGACTTCGACCGTGTTTACTTGAAAAATGATTGCTTAACAAATATTGTTGGAAACTATATATTTTTAACATGTGAATATTATGTGATATATTAATCTCTTAACGCGTTTGATATTATGTGATAGATGTCTACCTCTAGAACAAGTCCCATTGACTCACCTAATAATAATGAAGAGTCAAATGTAAATTGGAATGATTCGTGGACTGATTCACAAGTTCCCGAAGAGGAACCGGAAGAAGAGTCGGAACCGGAAGAAGAATCGGAACCGGAAGAAGAATCGGAACCGGATGAAGAAGTAGAACCGGTGGGGGAAATAATAAAACGGTTAAGTAAAAGAAAATCCTCAACCAACCGACCAAGGTTAATTATGGTCAATGGTGTTTCCGCCAAGGAAGCAAAATATTGGGAGGATTACAAATTCTCCGATGAATTGGATTCCGACGAGAATTCCGATGATGTTATAGAAATTACCCCAACTGAATTTAAAAAGTCAAAAGAAAATAATAAGGGAAAGGGCATAAAAATAGAGAAATCTAATTCCAACCCCGATGAACTTTATATGTATCGTCAACCCCCGAATTCCTTAAGTTGTAACAATGACCCAGGAACCTCTAAACCACCAGGTTTTTCTAAACCGTTGTGGAAAATAACAGCTAGTATTAGGGGAACATCATATATCCCTAGAAACTTGGCAAAACGAACCAAAACCGAAGAAGAAGAAACGAGCGAGTCGGAATAAGATAGTTGTATTCGTGTGGTGTAATATATGTAATATAGTGTGCTTATGCTTTATGATATATGTAAAAATTGCTTGTATTAATAAGTATTTTTTTATGAATCTAACTCTTGTCTATTTTACAGTTTAAAAACACAAAATGGATAGACAACCCAATATTTTAAGAGACCTACCCGGAGACATGATTGATGAAATCTTGTCTTGAGTCGGTCAGAATTCCTCGGCACAACTATTTAAGGCGAGATCATTTTGTAAGACATTCGAAGAACGTTCCAAGAATGTCTTGGTTTATAAGAGACTTTTGTTTGAAAGATGGGGGATATCACATTGGGAAACCCATAAGTTACGATGTGTTTACTTTGACGCATATATTGCGGGGAACCCAAATGCTATTTTACGCAACGGGTTAAGAAATTATTTTGACTCAATATATCCGAATATTGGACTTCGTGATTTAGGAAAAGCGGCTAACATGCAACATAAAGAAGCATGTTATGCTTACGGATTAGTAATGTTCGCTTCTCACCAAAGTGAGAACAAGAACATCGGGCTACAACTATTAAACAAAACGTTCCCACAAGTGACGGAGTCGTTAATTGGGGTAAGAAATGAGGTTTTTAGATTGTTACGGGACTGTTGGACATTACGTAACCCTCGTCCCTTTGACGACATTACAACACGCTGTCTTATCAATGGCCATAACGGTTATGTTCCACAAGACCAAGGATGGGAAGTAGTCCTAGTAAAACCAGAATGCATGACTTGTTTCTGGACGTATAAATTACGTGTCTTTATTGCCTTTGCTGAACGACTTGTGTACTAGCTAGAATTATCTTCACAACTATCTTGTATCAAAGTTATTGTGTGCTATATTTCATGCTTTATGTAAAATAAGCGGTATTGTAAGTTTGTAAAATATTGTATAAAAGTTTGAACGCGAAATATTATTATAATCAGTTTTTCATATAGAATTGTAGTAGTTGAATTGTATATTAGCTACTAAGTATGAACTTAACGGGTAGGTACTACCCGAATTTAAACTTATAAAACGCTAATATGAAGAAAAAGCTTTTATAAATGAGTTCATATTATGCTACGAAATACTATTAACTACTCTTAATATTCTGTATGATTAACTTGTTCCATTTGATAATTTTGAAGGAAATGGCACCGACTACTCGACACACCGTGAATATGAATGAAGAGGAATTCCGTACTTTTCTAGCTTCAAACATAGCCGCAGTACAGGCTGCGCTACATACCAACAATAACCTTGGATCTAGCAGTACATGAAATCGTGTAGGATGCACCTACAAAGAATTCACTGCCTGCAAACCTTTGGAATTTGATGGAACCGAAGGACCGATCGGATTGAAACGGTGGACCGAGAAGGTTGAATCGGTGTTTGCCATAAGTAAGTGTACTGAAGAGGACAAAGTGAAGTACGCTACGCATACCTTCGCAGGTTCTGCGTTAACATGGTGGAATACCTATCTAGAGCAAGTGGGACAAGACGATGCGTACACATTACCGTGGTCAGCATTCAAGCACTTGATGAACGAGAAATACCATCCCAGAACCGAGGTCAATAAGCTCAAGACAGAACTTAGAGGGTTACGAACCCAAGGATTTGATATTACCACGTACGAAAGACGATTCACAGAATTGTGCCTATTGTGTCCGGGAGCATTCGAAGATGAGGAAGAGAAGATCGACGCGTTTGTGAAAGGATTACCGGAAAGAATCCAAGAAGATATAAGTTCACACGAGCCCCCCGATATACAACAGGCATGTAGAATGGCTCACAAACTAGTGAACCAGATTGAAGAAAGAATTAAAGAACAGACTGCTGAAGAGGCCAATGTGAAGCAAGTCAAAAGAAAGTGGGAGGAAAACGGTGATAAGAATCACCAATACAACAACAACAGCAATTACAACAATAATCGCAACAATTATCCCAACAATCGCAACATCAATCGCAACTCCAACAAACGGCCCAACAACAACAACAACAACAACAACAACAACAACAACAACAACAGCAACTACAACAATCATCCCAACAACAATAATAACTGCAACAACAACAACAACAACAATCAGAAGCAGCTATGCCAAAGGTGTGAAAAGTATCACTCGGGGTTCTGCACCAAATTTTGCAACAAGTGTAAAAGAAATGGTCATGGCGCGGCGAAGTGTGAGGTCTACGGACCAGGGGTTAATAGAATGAAAGGAACAAATGGTGTCGGAACGAGTAATAGCGGAGCAAGTAGTGTCGGAGCAAGTTATGCCAATGTAGTTTGTTATAAATGTGAAAAACCGGGCCACATTATTAGAAATTTCCCGAACCAGGAGAACACAAATGGACAAGGCCGCGGAAGAGTTTTCAATATTAATGCGGCAGAGGCACAGGAAGACCCGGAGCTTGTTACGGGTACGTTTCTTATTGACAATAAATTTGCTTACGTTTTATTTGATTCGGGTGCAGATAGAAGCTATATGAGTAGAGATTTTTGTGCTAAATTAAGTTGTCCATTGACGCCTTTGGATAGTAAATTTTTACTCGAATTAGCAAATGGTAAATTAATTTCAGTAGATAATATATGTCGGAATCGAGAAATTAAACTGGTTAGCGAAACATTTAAGATTGACTTGATACCAGTAGAGTTAGGGAGTTTTGATGTGATAATCGGTATGGACTGGTTGAAAGAAGTGAAAGCAGAGATCGTCTGTTACAAAAATGCAATTCGCATTATACGAGAAAAAGGAAAACCCTTAATGGTGTACGGAGAAAAGGGCAACACGAAGCTACATCTTATTAGTAATTTGAAGGCACAAAAACTAATAAGAAAAGGTTGCTATGCTGTTCTAGCACACGTCGAGAAAGTACAAACTGAAGAAAAGAGCATCAATGATGTTCCCGTCGCAAAAGAATTTCCCGATGTATTTCCGAAAGAATTACCGGGATTACCCCCACATCGATCCGTTGAATTTCAAATAGATCTTGTACCAGGAGCTGCACCAATAGCTCGTGCTCCTTACAGACTCGCACCCAGCGAGATGAAAGAACTACAAAGCCAATTACAAGAACTTTTAGAGCGTGGTTTCATTCGACCAAGCACATCATCGTGGGGAGCTCCTGTTTTGTTTGTCAAGAAGAAAGATGGTACATTCAGGTTGTGTATCGACTACCGAGAGTTGAACAAACTTACCATCAAGAACCGCTACCCACTACCGAGAATTGACGATTTATTTGATCAACTACAAGGCTCGTCTATTTATTCAAAGATTGACTTACGTTCCGGGTATCATCAAATGCGGGTGAAAGAAGATGATATTCCAAAGACTGCTTTCAGAACACGTTACGGTCATTACGAGTTTATGGTCATGCCGTTTGGTTTAACTAATGCACCAGCTGTGTTCATGGACCTTATGAACCGAGTGTATGGACCATACCTTGACAAGTTTGTCATTGTTTTCATTGATGACATACTTATTTACTCAAAGAATGACCAAGAACACGGTGAACATTTGAGAAAGGTGTTAGAAGTATTGAGGAAGGAAGAATTGTACGCTAAGTTTTCAAAGTGTGCATTTTGGTTGAAAGAAGTTCAATTCCTCGGTCACATAGTGAACAAAGAAGGTATTAAGGTGGATCCGGTAAAGATAGAAACTGTTGAAAAGTGGGAAACCCCGAAAACTCCGAAACACATACGCCAGTTTTTAGGACTAGCTGGTTACTACAGAAGGTTCATCCAAGACTTTTCCAGAATAGCAAAACCCTTGACTGCATTAACGCATAAAGGGAAGAAATTTGAATGGAATGATGAACAAGAGAAAGCGTTTCAGTTATTGAAGAAAAAGCTAACTACGGCACCTATATTGTCATTGCCTGAAGGGAATGATGATTTTGTGATTTATTGTGACGCAACAAAGCAAGGTCTCGGTTGTGTATTAATGCAACGAACGAAGGTGATTGCTTATGCGTCTAGACAATTGAAGATTCACGAACAAAATTATACGACGCATGATTTGGAATTAGGAGCGGTTGTTTTTGCATTAAAGACTTGGAGGCACTACTTATATGGGGTCAAAAGTATTATATATACCGACCACAAAAGTCTTCAACACATATTTAATCAGAAACAACTGAATATGAAGCAGCGTAGGTGGATTGAATTGTTGAATGATTACGACTTTGAGATTCGTTACCACCCGGGCAAGGCAAATGTGGTAGCCGATGCCTTGAGCAGGAAGGACAGAGAACCCATTCGAGTAAAATCTATGAATATAATGATTCATAATAACCTTACTACTCAAATAAAGGAGGCGCAACAAGGAGTTTTAAAAGAGGGAAATTTAAAGGATGAAATACCCAAACGATCGGAGAAGCATCTTAATATTCAGGAAGACGAAACCCGGTATAGGGCTGAAAGGATTTGGGTACCAAAATTTGGAGATATGAGAGAAATGGTACTTAGAGAAACTCATAAAACCAGATACTCAATACATCCTGGAATGGGGAAGATGTACAAGGATCTCAAGAAACATTTTTGGTGGCCGGGTATGAAATCTAATGTTGCTAAATACGTAGGAGAATGTTTGACGTGTTCTAAGGTCAAAGTTGAACATCAGAAACCATCAGGTCTACTTCAACAACCCGAAATCCCGGAATGGAAATGGGAAAACATTACCATGGATTTCATCACTAAATTTCCAAGGACTGCAAGTGGTTTTGATACTATTTGGGTAATAGTTGATCGTCTCACCAAATCAGCACACTTCCTCCCAATAAGAGAAGATGACAAGATGGAGAAGTTAGCACGACTGTATTTGAAGGAAGTCATCTCCAGACATGGAATACCAATCTCTATTATCTCTGATAGGGATGGCAGATTTATTTCAAGATTCTGGCAGACATTACAGCAAATAAATCTTGAAATAAATCTGCCATCTCTATCAGAGATAATAGAGATTGGTATTCCTACCGACTTGAGTTACCTCAACAACTCGCGGCTGTACATAATACTTTCCACGTCTCGAATTTGAAGAAATGTTTTGCTAAAGAAGATCTCACTATTCCGTTAGATGAAATTCAAATCAACGAAAAACTTCAATTCATCGAAGAACCCGTCGAAATAATGGATCGTGAGGTTAAAAGACTTAAGCAAAACAAGATACCAATTGTTAAGGTTCGATGGAATGCTCGTAGAGGACCCGAGTTCACCTGGGAGCATGAAGATCAGATGAAGAAGAAATACCCGCATTTATTTCCAGAAGATTCGTCAACACCTTCAACAGCTTAAAATTTCGGGACGAAATTTATTTAACGGGTAGGTACTGTAGTGACCCGAACTTTTCCATATTTATATATATTAATTGAGATTGATATTTACATGATTAAATGTTTCCAACATGTTAAGAAATCAAACTTGTTAAGACTTGATTAATTAAAATATGTTTCATATAGACAATTGACCACCCAAGTTGACCGTTGATTCACGAACGTTAAAACTTGTAAAAACTATATGATGACATATATATGGATATATATATATATATATAGTTAACATGATACTATGATAAGTAAATATATCATTAAGTATATTAACAATGAACTACATATGTAAAAACAAGACTACTAACTTAATGATTTTTAAACGAGACATATATGTAACGATTATCGTTGTAAAGACATTTAATGTATATATATCATATTAAGAGATATTCATACATGATAATATCATGATAATATAATAATTTAAAATCTCATTTGATATTATAAACATTGGGTTAACAACATTTAACAAGATCGTTAACCTAAAGGTTTCAAAACAACACTTACATGTAACGACTAACGATGACTTAACGACTCAGTTAAAATGAATATACATGTAGTGTTTTAATATGTATTTGTACACTTTTGAAAGACTTCAATACACTTATCAAAATACTTCTACTTAACAAAAATGCTTACAATTACATCCTCGTTCAGTTTCATCAACAATTCTACTCGTATGCACCCGTATTCGTACTCGTACAATACACAGCTTTTAGATGTATGTACTATTGGTATATACACTCCAATGATCAGCTCTTAGCAGCCCATGTGAGTCACCTAACACATGTGGGAACCATCATTTGGCAACTAGCATGAAATATCTCATAAAAATACAAAAATATGAGTAATCATTCATGACTTATTTACATGAAAACAAAATTACATATCCTTTATATCTAATCCATACACCAACGACCAAAAACACCTACAAACACTTTCATTCTTCAATTTTCTTCATCTAATTGATCTCTCTCAAGTTCTATCTTCAAGTTCTAAGTGTTCTTCATATATTTTACAAGTTCTAGTTACATAAAATCAAGAATACTTTCAAGTTTGCTAGCTCACTTCCAATCTTGTAAGGTGATCATCCAACCTCAAGAAATCTTTGTTTCTTACAGTAGGTTATCATTCTAATACAAGGTAATAATCATATTCAAACTTTGGTTCAATTTCTATAACTATAACAATCTTATTTCAAGTGATGATCTTACTTGAACTTGTTTTCGTGTCATGATTCTGCTTCAAGAACTTCGAGCCATCCAAGGATCCGTTGAAGCTAGATCCATTTTTCTATTTTCCAGTAGGTTTATCCAAGGAACTTAAGGTAGTAATGATATTCATAACATCATTCGATTCATACATATAAAGCTATCTTATTCGAAGGTTTAAACTTGTAATCACTAGAACATAGTTTGGTTAATTCTAAACTTGTTCGCAAACAAAAGTTAATCCTTCTAACTTGACTTTTAAAATCAACTAAACACATGTTATATATCTATATGATATGCTAACTTAATGATTTAAAATCTGGAAACACGAAAAACACCGTAAAACCGGATTTACGCCGTCGTAGTAACACCGCGGGCTGTTTTGGGTTAGTTAATTAAAAACTATGATAAACTTTGATTTAAAAGTTGTTATTCTGAGAAAATGATTTTTATTATGAACATGAAACTATATCCAAAAATTATGGTTAAACTCAAAGTGGAAGTATGTTTTCTAAAATGGTCATCTAGACGTCGTTCTTTCGACTGAAATGACTACCTTTACAAAAATGACTTGTAACTTATTTTTCCGACTATAAACCTATACTTTTTCTGTTTAGATTCATAAAATAGAGTTCAATATGAAACCATAGCAATTTGATTCACTCAAAACGGATTTAAAATGAAGAAGTTATGGGTAAAACAAGATTGGATAATTTTTCTCATTTTAGCTACGTGAAAATTGGTAACAAATCTATTCCAACCATAACTTAATCAACTTGTATTGTATATTATGTAATCTTGAGATACCATAGACACGTATACAATGTTTCGACCTATCATGTCGACACATCTATATATATTTCGGAACAACCATAGACACTCTATATGTGAATGTTGGAGTTAGCTATACAGGGTTGAGGTTGATTCCAAAATATATATAGTTTGAGTTGTGATCAATACTGAGATACGTATACACTGGGTCGTGGATTGATTCAAGATAATATTTATCGATTTATTTCTGTACATCTAACTGTGGACAACTAGTTGTAGGTTACTAACGAGGACAGCTGACTTAATAAACTTAAAACATCAAAATATATTAAAAGTGTTGTAAATATATTTTGAACATACTTTGATATATATGTATATATTGTTATAGGTTCGTGAATCAACCAGTGGCCAAGTCTTACTTCCCGATGAAGTAAAAATCTGTGAAAGTGAGTTATAGTCCCACTTTTAAAATCTAATATTTTTTGGATGAGAATACATGCAGGTTTTATAAATGTTTTACAAAATAGACACAAGTACGTGAAACTACATTCTATGGTTGAATTATCGAAATCGAATATGCCCCTTTTTATTAAGTCTGGTAATCTAAGAATTAGGGAACAGACACCCTAATTGATGCGAATCCTAAAGATAGATCTATCGGGCCCAACAAGCCCCATCCAAAGTACCGGATGCTTTAGTACTTCGAAATTTATATCATATCCGAAGGGTGTCCCGGAATGATGGGGATATTCTTATATATGCATCTTGTTAATGTCGGTTACCAGGTGTTCACCATATGAATGATTTTTATCTCTATGTATGGGATGTGTATTGAAATATGAAATCTTGTGGTCTATTATTATGATTTGATATATATAGGTTAAACCTATAACTCACCAACATTTTTGTTGACCTTTTAAGCATGTTTATTCTCAGGTGATTATTAAGAGCTTCCGCTGTCGCATACTTAAATAAGGACGAGATTTGGAGTCCATGCTTGTATGATATTGTGTAAAAACTGCATTCAAGAAACTTATTTTGTTGTAACATATTTGTATTGTAAACCATTATGTAATGGTCGTGTGTAAACGGGATATTTTAGATTATCATTATTTGATAATCTACGTAAAGCTTTTTAAACCTTTATTGATGAAATAAAGGTTATGGTTTGTTTTAAAATGAATGCGGTCTTTGAAAAACGTCTCATATAGAGGTCAAAACCTCGCAACAAAATCAATTAATATGGAACGTTTTTAATCAATAAGAACGGGACATTTCAAGTAATGCCAACGTAGTCTGTTATAAATGTGGAAAACCGGGCCACATTATTAAAAATTGCCCAAATCAGGGGAATACTAATGGGCAGGGCCACGGAAAAGTTTTCAATATTAATACGACAGAAGCACAGGAAGACCCGGAGCTTGTTACAGGTACGTTTCTTATTGACAATAAATCTGCTTATGTTTTATTTGATTCTGGTGCGGATAGAAGTTATATGAGTAGAGATTTTTGTGCTAAATTAAGTTATCCATTGACGCCTTTGGATAATAAACTTTTACTCGAATTAGCAAACGGCAAATTAATTTCGGTAGATAATATATGTCGGAATCGAGAAATTAAATTGGTTAGCGAAACATTTAAGATTGATTTGATACCAGTAGAGTTAGGGAGTTTTGATGTGATAATCGATATGGACTGGTTGAAAGAAGTGAAAGCAGAGATCGTTTGTTACAAAAATGCAATTCGCATTATACGAGAAAAAGGAAAACCCTTAATGGTGTACGGAGAAAAGAGCAACGCGAAGTTAAATCTTATTAGTAACCTGAAGGCACAAAAACTAATAAGAAAAGGTTGCTATGCTGTGCTAGCATACGTCGAGAAAGTCCATTCCGAAGAAAGGAACATCAATGATGTTCCTGTCGCAAAAGAATTTCTCGATATGTTTTCGAAAGAATTACCGGGACTACCTCCACACCGATCTGTTGAATTTCAAATAGACCTTGTACTGGGAGCTGCACCAATAGCTCGTGCTCCATACAGACTCGCACCCAGCGAAATGAAGGAACTTTAGAGTCAATTACAAGAACTTTTAGAGCGTGGTTTCATTCGACCAAGCACATCACCGTGGAGAGCTCCTGTTTTGTTTGTCAAGAAGAAGGATGGTACATTTAGGTTGTGTATTGACTATCGAGAGTTGAATAAACTTACCATCAAGAATCGCTACCCATTACCGAGAATCGACGACTTATTTGATCAACTACAAGGCTCGTTAGTTTATTCGAAGATTGATTTACGTTCTGGGTATCATCAAATACTGGTGAAGGAGGATGATATTCCAAAGACTGCTTTTAGGATGCGTTACAGTCATTACGAGTTTATGGTTATGCCGTTTGGGTTGACTAACGCACCAGCTGTGTTCATGGACCTCATGAACCGAGTGTGTGGGCCATATCTTAACAAATTTGTCATTGTTTTCATCGATGACATACTCATTTACTCAAAGAATGATCAAGAGCACGAAGAACATTTGAGAAAAGTGCTAGAATTATTAAGGAAGGAACAACTGTACGCAAAATTTTCAAAGTGTGCATTTTGGTTGGAAGAAGTTCAATTCCTCGGACACATAGTGAACAAAGAAGGTATTCAGGTGGATCCATCAAAGATTGAAACCGTTGAAAAGTGGAAAACTGATAATGCTAAAAACAAACATATATTTCATAGCATTATTCCTCAAGAAAGACAAGCTTTTAGTTGTAGTTGTAAAGGGTGTAAGTCGAAATTCTAATAATAAGGGTATGTTAGCGAATATTGTAAGGGTATGTTCATAGCATTAATTTTAAATCCTAATAATAAGGGTATGTTAGCGAATATTGTAAGGGTGTAAGTCGAAATTCTGTCCGTGTAACGCTACGCTATTTTTAATCATTGTAAGTTATGTTCAACCTTTTTAAATTAATGTCTCGTAGCTAAGTTATTATTATGCTTATTTAATGCCGAAGTAATCGTGATGTTTGACTAAATATTAAATTTGGGTAATTGGGCTTTGTACCATAATTGGGGTTTGGTCAAAAGAACGACACTTGTGGAAATTAGACTATGAGGTATTAATGGGCTTTATATATGTTTAACTAATTGATAGTTTGATAATTTTAATATAAAGATTTACAATTGGATGTCCCTATAAATAACCGTATACACTCGATCGGACACGATGGGCGGGATATTTATATGTACGAATAATCGTTCATTTAACCGGACACGGGAATGGATTAATAGTCACTAGAATTATTAAAACCGGGGTAAAATTATATACAAGGACACTTGGTATAATTGTTAACAAAGTATTAAAACATTAGGTTACACGCAGTTGATATCCTGGTGTAATTATTAAACAAAGTATTAAAACCTTGTTACAGTTTAAGTCCCCAATTAGTTGGAATATTTGACTTCGGGTATAAGGATAATTTGACGAGGACACTCGCACTTTATATTTATGACTGATGGACTGTTATGGACAAAAACTAGATAGACATATTAAATAATCCAGGACAAAGGACAATTAACCCATGGGCATAAAACTAAAAATCAACACGTCAAACATCATGATTACGGAAGTTTAAATAATCATAATTCCTTTATTTTCATATTTAATTGCACTTCTAATTATTGCACTTTTATTTATTGTTATTGTATTTAATTGCACTTTTAATTTTCGTACTCTTTAATTATCGTAATTTTATTTTATCGCACTTTTATTTATTCGCAATTTCATTATCGTTATTTATTTTACGCTTTAAATTAAGTCTTTTATTTATTTAATATTTTACATTAGGTTTTAACTGCGACTAAAGTTTTAAAAATCGACAAAATGGTCATTAAACGGTAAAAACCCCCCATTTATAATAATAATATTACAAATATATATATATTTATATTTTTATAAATTAAAACTAATATAGCGTTAAGCTTTGTTGAAAAGATTCTCTGTGGAACGAACCGGACTTACTAAAAACTACACTACTGTACGATTAGGTACACTGCGTATAAGTGTTGTAGCAAAGTTTAGGTATATCAATTCTATAAATAAATAAATATCTTGTGTAAAATTGTATCGTATTTAATAGTATTTCCTAGTAAAAATAAAGCTATTTCATATACACCTCGCAGCACATCAAGTATTTTTGGCGCCGCTGCCGGGGAACTTAAACGCCGAAAGCGCAACGCTAATGATATAAAAAAAAATAATAATATAATTTTGTAAAAGTTTTTATTAAGTCTTTCAAGTAAAAATATAAGTTTTTTAAAAAAAATATAAAAAATATAAAAATACAAAAAAAGTTTGTTAAAAAAATATAGAAAGTTAAAAAGTATTTTTATTTTTGAGTTTAAATATAAGTATTTTATTGTCTTATATAAATATTTATTTATATTTATATATATATTTTATATTTATAGAAAAACAAAAAAAAAAAAAAACTGAACCTGTAAAAATCGATCCTTTTCTCAGCTGAAATTGAACCCTCCGCGACTCGCGAAGGTTTTGAACTGGGTCTATCCGCACTCGCGGAGGTCTTCTGACAGGCCACAGTCAACCCTAAAACAGCATTAATTACGGAGTATATATTATTATTATTATTATTAATTAAACCTTGTTTAGGGTATTATTATTATTATTATTATTATTATTATTATTATTATTATTATTATTATTATTATTATTATTATATAATTTAGTTTTTATTATTATTTTGTATTATTTAGTTTAAATAGTTTAAATAATTTATAAAATTAATAATTTTATAAAATAAATAATATAAAAATAATATTTTTATAAAAATTGTACTTTTTACAACTTTTAGTATATTTTTATATTTTGTTTTTTTTATTCGTTTTAGCGTAATATTTGTATTTTTCGTTCGTTTTTAGTTTTAATCCATAGTTTTTACCATAGTTATTTTTATTTCTAGATTTTTAGCCTTTGTCGTAAAATCCCTTAAGTGCTTTTTCTTTAGACTAAGATTTATGTGCATTAGAATTTTGCGACGCCGTTTTAAATTTTTAGTTCCTTTTTAAGATATTGCCATTTGGGATATAGTTTTACTTGTAAGCTTTAATATTTTTAGACGCAACTTTTAATTCTTAGTTTGTAGTTCCTTTTTAAGTTTCGACGCGCTACTTTCCTTATTTTTATTTTTTTCAACGCCTTTTATTTTTCAACCCTTTTATTTTTCGACGTTTTTCAACGCGCTCTTTTTCTTTCTTATTTCTCGCAAATCTAGTTTTTAGGACATAGATTTTTATTCTATTTCTTCTCTAAAATTTCTTTAAAAATACGAAAATTTATTTTAAGTGGTTAAATTGATAGACATCAAAATTTTCTGGTTCGTAGTAATAGTTGGATTTGTACATGGACCGGGTTATTGGAGCCAAACAGTACTCAATTATATTGAGACCAAACGAATCCTGCCCCTCTGCTGCATCTTTTGGCTATTCGAAACGTGGGCAAAATCAGAAAAGTCTATTAATTGGATAACTTATATAATTTTTCTTCCTTTAAAAAAAACTAATAGGATATTCAGTGAATGCACCGAGCAAAACGTTCACCACCTTTTGTACGTTCACCACCTGTAACTCGATCAAGACATCTAGCTAATATTACCGCCGTTGATTTTTCTTTAGAATCGTCATCCAGTCGACCAAGTACTCCAATTCAAATTTCCGATAATCCATTTTTTGAACCCGACCTCACAATTGAGAACCCGGAGAATATTCAGGGACAATTCATAGATCCTGAACCATTAATCTTTCCTCCGGAACCACCAATCATTCAAACAGAGATTGTTGAGGAACGAACCATTAAATCAGAATCCTCTAGTGATTCAGATTCAACAAATCCAATCATGGAAAATCTGGAACCTCTAAGTATGGAAGACCGAATGGGAGCTAAACGCACTGGCCAAGGTCACGCAATTACTCATCCAGACATTAATGCGCCAGATTATGAAATCAAAGGACAAATTCTACATATGGTGACTAATCAATGCCAATTTAGTGGTGCGCCGAAGGAAGATCCAAATGAACATCTTCGTACCTTTAATAGGATCTGCACACTATTTAAAATAAGAGAAGTTGAGGATGAACAGATATATCTCATATTATTTCCCTGGACTTTAAAGGGAGAAGCCAAAGATTGGTTGGAATCGTTACCTGAAGGGGCGATTGATACATGAGACGTTTTAGTTGAAAAATTTCTTAAACAATTCTTTCCGGCATCTAAAGCCGTAAGACTTCAAGGAGAAATTGTTACATTCACACAGAAGCCAAATGAAACTCTATATGAGGCGTGGACAAGATTTGGTAAATTATTAAGAGGATGTCCGCAACATGGTTTAGATACCTGTCAAATAGTACAAATATTTTACCAAGGATGCGACATCACTACAAGGAAAGACATAGATATAGCAGCTGGTGGTTCTATTATGAAGAAAACAGAAACTGATGCTTACAAAATTATTGATAACACTGCTTCCCACTCACATGAGTGGCACCAAGAAAAAGATATCGTTAGATCATCTAAAGCAGCTAGAGCCGATTCTAGCCATGACTTAGATTCCATTTCCGCAAAGATAGATGCTGTCGAGAGACGAATGGAAAAGATGACTAAGGATATTCACTCAATACGAATTAGTTGTGAGCAGTGTGGAGGACCACATTTAACAAAAGATTGTCTCAGTATTGAACTAACAATGGAACAAAGAGAGAATGTTTCATATCTAAACCAAAGGCCTGGAAATAATTATCAGAATAATTATCAACCGCCAAGACCAATTTACAATCAAAACCAGAATTATAACCGAAATATTCCATACAACAACCAACAAGGTCCTAGTAATCAACAAGTATCCAACAATACTTACAACCAGCAAAGACCTAATTTTCAAAACAAACCACCACAAACCGATGATAAAAAGCCAAATTTAGAAGATATGATGACGAAGCTAGTTGAATCTCAAACGCAATTTTTCACATCTCAGAAACAAACGAATGAACAAAATGCTCAAGCATTTAGAAATCAACAAGCTTCTATTCAAAATCTGGAACAAGAAGTGAGCAACCTAGCAAGGTTAATAGGAGAAAGAAAACCGGGAAGTCTACCTAGTGATACAAATGCTAACCCCCGGAATGAAACAGCTAAAGCTATTACCACAAGAAGTGGTACAACGCTTAAACCACTTGAAATACCTATAATTTCTGATGAAGCTATTCCTACTCCACAAGAACCACAACCTGAACAAGATAAAGAAAAAGAACCGGTAGTTGAAAAGGTTAATGAAGATAACACAGTTAAAGCTAAACCTTATGTTAAACCATACCAACCACCACTTCCTTACCCGAGTAAAATGAGAAAAGAGAAACTTGAAGCCGAGCAATCCAAATTCTTGGATATGTTTAAATAGATAAATGTAAATCTTCCTTTCATTAATGTGATTTCAGGAATGCCTAGATATGCTAAATTTCTGAAAGATCTAATCACAAATAGAAAGAAAATGGAAGAACTCTCGGCTGTTACTATGAATGCTAATTGTTCTGCAGTGCTGTTGAATAAGATACCAGAAAAATTATCAGATCCAGGAAGTTTCACAATTCCATGTTTTCTGGGTAGTCTTAGTTCAATAGAAGCATTGGCAGACTTAGGTGCTAGTATAAATCTAATGCCGTATTCACTATACGCTAAACTAGACCTTGGAGACCAACAAGAATAAGCATACAACTAGCCGATAGATCAATAAAATATCCTAGAGGGATAATGGAGAACATGCTAGTTAAAGTTGGTACTTTAGTATTTCCAGTAGATTTTGTTGTTCTGGACATGGAAGAAGATTCTCAAGTTCCTCTCATATTAGGAAGACCATTTTTAAACACGGCTAAAGCAATGATAGACGTGTTCGGTAAGAAACTTACCCTAAGTATAGAGGACGAGAGTGTTACCTTTTCTGTTGATAGAGCAATGCAACAACCGCAATCTGCAGATGATACATGTTATTATATTCAAACTATAGAATCACATGCAGAATTGTTAGAAGAATTTCCAGAATTACAAGGAACAGGAGAATGTTCTTTTGGAGAAGGAACTGAACCAATTGATGAAACTGAAATGTTAGCTACACTTATGGCTAATGGATATGAATTAACAACAGAAGAAATTCAAATGCTAAAAGAAGAAGACAGATATCGATATAAATCATCGATAGAAGAACCACCGACATTAGAGTTAAAGCCACTTCCAAACCATTTGGAATATGCTTATTTACATGGTGAATCTGAATTACCTTTAATAATATCATCTTCTCTTACTGAAAATGAGAAATCACAACTCATTTCTGTGTTGAAAGCTCATAAACCAGCTATTGCATGGAAAATTCATGATATTAAAGGAATAAGTCCTTCGTATTGCACACATAAAATCCTTATGGAAGGAGGTCATAAAACGTATGTGCAACGCCAACGAAGACTAAATTCGAATATGCAAGATGTTTTTAAGAAAGAAATTATTAAACTGCTAGATGCAGGTTTAATTTATCCAATTTCTGATAGTCCATGGGTAAGCTCAGTTCAATGCGTGCCTAAGAAGGGTGGCATGACTGTCATCACAAATGAGAAAAATGAGCTTATTCCTACTAGGACTGTAACAGGATGGCGTGTTTGTATTGATTATAGAAAATTAAATGACGCCACCAGAAAAGATCACTTTCTCTTACCTTTCATTGATCAAATGTTGGAAAGATTAGCCGGAAATAGTTACTATTGTTTTCTTGATGGTTTTTCCGGATACTTTCAAATTCCAATAGCACCCGAAGACCAAGAGAAAACCACATTCACGTGCCCTTATGGTACTTTTGCTCACAAACGCATGCCATTTGGACTTTGCAACGCCCCTGCAACCTTTCAAAGGTGCATGATGGCAATTTTTCACGACATGATAGAAGAATGCATGGAAGTTTTCATGGATGACTTTTCAGTCTTCGGTGATACATTTGAATCATGTCCAGTTAATCTTGAACGAATGCTTATTAGATGTGAACAATCAAATCTAGTTCTTAATTGGGAGAAATGCCATTTCATGGTTAAAGAAGGCATCGTTCTTGGTCATAAAATTTCAAAGGAAGGAATTAAAGTGGATAGAGCTAAAGTAGATGTAATTGCTAAAATTCCACATCCCACCAATGTTAGAGGAGTTAGGAGTTTTCTAGGGCATGCTGGTTTTTACCGACATTTTATAAAAGATTTTTCTAAAATTGCCACTCCTATGAATAAACTCCTAGAAAATGATGCTCCATTCATCTTTTCAGATGAATGCATCAAATTTTTTAATATTCTTAAAGAAAAACTCACTAATGCGCCGATCATGATAACACCAAATTGGAATCTACCATTTGAACTTATGTGCGATGCAAGTGATTTTGCAATGGGAGCCGTTATAGGACAAAGGATTGAAAAACGATTTCAACCTATATATTATGCTAGTAAGACGTTACAAGGAGCACAAACAAATTACACAACTACTGAAAAAGAACTCCTTGCTATTGTCTTTGCTTTTGACAAATTTCGTTCATATCTCGTTCTAGCTAAAACGGTGGTCTATACCGACCATTCTGCTCTTAGATACCTATTTTCGAAACAAGATGCCAAACCACGATTAATCCGTTGGATCTTACTCTTACAAGAGTTCGATATTGAAATCCGAGACAAAAAGGGAGCAGAAAATCTCGCCGCTGATCATCTTTCTCGTCTTGAAAATCCTGAATTAGAAGTTCTAAATGAATCGGCCATACAAGACAACTTTCCTGATGAATATCTATTGAAGATAGATTATAATAAAATTCCATGGTTTGTAGACTATGCAAACTACTTAGTATGTGGATTCCTTGAAAAAGGATTATCGTACCAAAAACGAAAGAAATTCTTTAGTGATATAAAACACTATTTCTGGGAAGATCCACATTTGTTTAAAAGTTGTCCCGATGGAATAATACGCCGCTGTGTATTCGGAGATTAAGCTAGTCAAATCTTAAACCATTGTCATACAGGACCAACAGAAGGGCATTATGGGCCTCCACTCACAGCAAGAAAAGTCTATGATGCTGGATTCTAGCCGCAATACAGGCTGCGATGCAAACATAGCCGCAGTAAAGGCTGCGATGCAAAATAACAATAACTCTGGATCTAGTAGTGGAACTAATTCCACAAGAAATCGTGTAGGATGCTCCTACAAAGAATTCACTGCCTGCAAACCTCCGGAATTCGATGGAACCGAGGATCCAATTGGATTAAAACGGTGGACCGAGAAGGTCGAATCGGTGTTTGCCATAAGTAAGTGTACCGAAGAGGACAAGGTTAAGTAAGCCACGCTTACCTTCACAGGTACTGCATTAACATGGTGGAACACCTATCTTGAACAGGTAGGACAAAATGCTGCTTACGTACTACTGTGGTCAGCATTCAAGCACTTGATGAACGAGCAGTACCGTCCTAGAAACGAGGTCAATAAGCTCAAGGCAGAGCTTAGAGAGTTACGAACACAAGGGTTCGACATTGCCAGGAATGAACGACGATTCACAGAGTTGTGCCTATTGTGTCCGGGAACGTTCGGAGATGAAGAAGAGAAGATCGACACGTTTGTAAAAGGATTACCAGAAAGGATTCAAGAAAATGTGAGTTCACACGAGCCCGTTTCCATACAAAAGGCAAGTCGAATGGCTCATAAACTCATAAATTAGATTGAGGGAAGAATTAAAGAGCAGGCGGTCGAAGAAGCCAACACAAAACAACTCAAGAGGAAGTGGGAGGAAAACAGTGACAAGAGTCACCAGTACAACAACAACAACAATTACAACCACAATCGCAACAACTATTCCAACAACCGCAACATAAATTGCAACAACAACAATCGCAATCCCAACAACAACAACTACAACAAACGTCCCAACAATAACAATTACAATAATCGTCCCAACAACAATAATAACCGCAACAACAACAATAATCAGAAACAGCCATGCCAAAGGTGTGAAGAGTATCACCCGGGGTTCTGCACAACATTTTGCAACAGGTATAAAAGAAATGGTCATAGCGCGACAAAGTGTGTGGTCTACGGACCAATGTATAACAAAACTAAAGGAACAAATAATGTCGGAATGAGTAATGTCAGAACAAGTAGTGTCGGAGCAAGTAATGCCAACGTAGTCTGTTATAAATGTGGAAAACTGGGCCACATTATTAAAAATTGCCCGAATCAGGGGAATACTAATGGGCAGGGCCGCGGAAAAGTTTTTAATATTAATACGACAGAAGCACAGGAAGACCCGGAGCTTGTTACAGGTAGAAGTTATATGAGTAGAGATTTTTGTGCTAAATTAAGTTGTCCATTGACGCCTTTGGATAATAAACTTTTACTTGAATTAGCAAATGGCAAATTAATTTCGGCAGATAACATATGTCAGAATCGAGAAATTAAACTGGTTAGCTAAACATTTAAGATTGATTTGATACCAGTAGAGTTAGAGAGTTTTGTTGTGATAATCGGTATGGACTGGTTGAAAGAAGTGAAAGCAGAGATCGTTTGTTACAAAAATGCAATTCGCATTATACGAGAAAAAGGAAAACCCTTAATGGTGTACGGAGAAAAGAGCAACGCGAAGTTAAATCTTATTAGTAACCTGAAGGCACAAAAACTAATAAGAAAAGGTTGCTATGCTGTGCTAGCATACGTCGAGAAAGTCAATTCCGAAGAAAGGAACATCAATGATGTTCCCGTCGCAAATTAATTTCTCGATATGTTTTCGAAAGAATTACCGGGACTACCTCCACACCGATCTGTTGAATTTCAAATAGACCTTGTACCGGGAGCTGCACCAATAGCTCGTGCTCCATACATACTCGCACCCAGCGAAATGAAGGAACTTCAGAGTCAATTACAAGAACTTTTAGAGCGTGGTTTCATTCGACCAAGCACATCACCGTGGGGAGCTCCTGTTTTGTTTGTCAAGTAGAAGGATGGTACATTTAGGTTGTGTATCGACTATCGAGAGTTGAACAAACTTACCATCAAGAATCGCTACCCATTACCGAGAATCGAAGACTTATTTGATCAACTACAAGGCTCGTCAGTTTATTCAAAGATTGATTTACGTTCTGGGTATCATCAAATGCTGGTGAAGGAGGATGATATTCCAAAGACTACTTTTAGGATGCGTTACGGTCATTACGAGTTTATGGTTATGCCATTTGGGTTGACTAACGCACCAGCTGTGTTCATGGACCTCATGAACCGAGTGTGTGGGCCATATCTTGACAAATTTGTCATTGTTTTCATCGATGACATACTCATTTACTCAAAGAATGATCAAGAGCACGAAGAACATTTGAGAAAAGTGCTAGAATTATTGAGGAAGGAACAACTGTACGCAAAATTTTCAAAGTGTGCATTTTGGTTGGAAGAAGTTCAATTCCTCGGACACATAGTGAACAAAGAAGGTATTCAGGTGGATCCATCAAAGATTGAAACCGTTGAAAAGTGGAAAACTGATAATGCTAAAAACAAACATATATTTCATAGCATTATTCCTCAAGAAAGACAAGCTTTTAGTTGCAGTTGTCCTATTTACAAGTAATATTCGTTTAAATAATAAAAAGTGAAGACAAAAGACAGATTCGACGAATTGAAGATGCAAACGACCAAAAAGCTAAAAAGTACAAACTACAATCAAAGAGGTTCCAATTATTGATAAGAAACGTCTCAAAATTACAAGAGTACAAGATTCGAAACACAAAATACAAGATATTAAATTGTACGCAAGGACGTTCGAAAATCCGGAACTGGGACCAGAGTCATCTCTCAATGCTCGACGCAATGGACTAAAAATTACAAGTCAACTATGCACAAGAATATAATATAATATATAATTAATTCTTAAAATTAATATATATATTATATTATATTATATAATCCGTCGGCAAGCTAGGAGCCAAGCTTGTGTGAGCTGGATTCCACAGCTCCGCACTCACGGAGCTCTGAAGAGCAAAATCCATCGCACTCGCGGAGCCCAAAAAGTCAGAAATCCACCTTTAAAAGGCCGAGCATTCGGCCGAATTTTTTACATCTTTTTCTCATTCATCATACGTAATATATATATATATATATATATATATATATATATATATATATATATATATATATATATATATATATATATATATATATATATATATATATATATATATATATATATATATATATATATATATATATATATATATATATATATATATATATTTAATTTTAATTTTAAATCCTAATAATAAGGGTATGTTAGCGAATATTGTAAGGGTGTAAGTCGAAATTCTGTCCGTGTAACGCTACGCTATTTTTAATCATTGTAAGTTATGTTCAACCTTTTTAAATTAATGTCTCGTAGCTAAGTTATTATTATGCTTATTTAATGCCAAAGTAATCGTGATGTTTGACTAAATATTAAATTTGGGTAATTGGGCTTTGTACCATAATTGGGCTTTGGACAAAAGAACGACACTTGTGGAAATTAGACTATGAGCTATTAATGGGCTTTATATTTGTTTAACTAAATGATAGTTTGATAATTTTAATATAAAGATTTACAATTGGACGTCCCTATAAATAACCATATACACTCGATCGGACACGATGGGCGGGATATTTATATGTACGAATAATCGTTCATTTAACCGGACACGGGAATGGATTAATAGTCACTAGAATTATTAAAACAGGGGTAAAATTATATACAAGGACACTTGGTGTAATTGTTAACAAAGTATTAAAACCTTGGGTTACACGCAGTTGATATCCTGGTGTAATTATTAAACAAAGTATTAAAACCTTGTTACAGTTTAAGTCCCCAATTAGTTGGAATATTTGACTTCGGGTATAAGGATAATTTGACGAGGACACTCGCACTTTATATTTATGACTGATGGACTGTTATGGACAAAAACCAGACAGACATATTAAATAATCCAGAACAAAGGACAATTAACTCATGGGCATAAAACTAAAAATCAACACGTCAAACATCATGATTACGGAAGTTTAAATAAGCATAATTCCTTTATTTTCATATTTAATTGCACTTCTAATTATTGCACTTTTATTTATTGTTATTGTATTTAATTGCACTTTTAATTTTCGTACTCATTAATTATCGTAATTTTATTTTATCGCACTTTTATTTATTCGCAATTTCATTATCGTTATTTATTTTACGCTTTAAATTAAGTCCTTTATTTATTTAATATTTTACATTAGGTTTTAACTGCGACTAAAGTTTTAAAAATCGACAAACCGGTCATTAAACGGTAAAAAACCCCCCATTTTTATAATAATAATATTACTTATATATATTTGTATTTTTATAAATTAAAACTAATATAGCGTTAAGCTTTGTTGAAAAGATTCCCTGTGGAACGAACCGGACTTACTAAAAACTACACTACTGTACGATTAGGTACACTGCGTATAAGTGTTGTAGCAAAGTTTAGGTATATCCATTCTATAAATAAATAAATATCTTGTGTAAAATTGTATCGTATTTAATAGTATTTCCTAGTAAAAATAAAGCTATTTCATATACACCTCGCAGCACATCAAGTATTTTTGGGGCCGCTGCCGGGGAACTTAAACGCCGAAAGCGCAACGCTAATGATATAAAAAAAAATAATAATATAATTTTGTCAAAGTTTTTATTAAGTCTTTCAAGTAAAAATATAAGTTTTTAAAAAAATATATATAAAAAATATAAAAATACAAAAAAAGTTTGTTAAAAAAATATAGAAAGTTAAAAAGTATTTTTATTTTTGAGTTTAAATATAAGTATTTTATTGTCTTATATAAATATTTATTTATATTTATATATATATTTTATATTTATAGAAAATAAAAAACTGAACCTGTAAAAATCGACCACTTTCTCAGCTGAAATTGAACCCTCCGCGACTCGCGAAGGTTTTGAACTGGGTCTATCCGCACTCGCGGAGGTCTTTTGACAGGCCACAGTCAACCCTAAAATAGCATTAATTACGGAGTATATATTATTATTATTATTAATTAAACCCTGTTTAGGGTATTATTATTATTATTATTATTATTATTATTATTATATAAATTAGTTTTTATTATTATTTTGTATTATTTAGTTTAAATAGTTTAAATAATTTATAAAATTAATAATTTTATAAAATAAATAATATAAAAATAATATTTTTATAAAAATAATATTTTTATAAAATTTGTACTTTTTACAACTTTTAGTATATTTTTATATTTTGTTTTTTTATTCGTTTTATCGTAATATTTGTATTTTTCGTTCGTTTTTAGTTTTAATCCATAGTTTTTGCCATAGTTATTTTTATTTCTAGATTTTTAGGCTTTGCCGTAAAATCTCTTAAGTGCTTTTTCTTTAGACTAAGATTTAGGTGCTTTAGAATTTTGCGACGCCGTTTTAAATTTTTAGTTCCTTTTTAAGATATTGCCATTTGGGATATAGTTTTACTTGTAAGCTTTAATATTTTTAGACGCAACTTTTAATTCTTAGTTTTTAGTTCCTTTTTAAGTTTCGACGCGCTACTTTCCTTATTTTTATTTTTTTCAACGCCTTTTATTTTTCAACCCTTTTATTTTTCGACGTTTTTCGACGCGCTCTTTTTCTTTCTTATTTCTCGCCAATCTAGTTTTTAGGACATAGATTTTTATTCTATTTCTTCTCTAAAATTTCTTTAAAAATACGAAAATTTATTTTAAGTGGTTAAATTGATAGACATCAAAATTTTCTGGTTCGTAGTAATAGTTGGATTTGTACGTGGACCGGGTTATTGGAGCCAAACAGTACTCAATTATATTGAGACCAAACGAATCCTGCCCCTCTGCTGCATCTTTTGGCTATTCGAAACGTGGGCAAAATCAGAAAAGTCTATTAATTGGATAACTTATATAATTTTTCTTCCTTTTAAAAAAAACTAATAGGATATTCAGTGAATGCACCGAGCAAAACGTTCACCACCTTTTGTACGTTCACCACCTGTAACTCGATCAAGACATCTAGCTAATATTACCGCCGTTGATTTTTCTTTAGAATCGTCATCCAGTCGACCAAGTACTCCAATTCAAATTTTCGATAATCCATTTTTTGAACCCGACCTCACAATTGAGAACCCGGAGAATATTCAGGGACAATTCATAGATCCTGAACCATTAATCATTCCTCCGGAACCACCAATCATTAAAACAGAGATTGTTGAGGAACGAACCATTAAATCAGAATCCTCTAGTGATTCAGATTCAACAAATTCAATCATGAAAAATCTGGAACCTCTAAGTATGGAAGACAGAATGAGAGCTAAACGCACTGGCCAAGGTCACGCAATTACTCATCCAGACATTAATGCGCCAGATTATGAAATCAAAGGACAAATTCTACATATGGTGACTAATCAATGCCAATTTAGTGGTGCGCAGAAGGAAGATCCAAATGAACATCTTCGTACCTTTAATAGGATCTACACACTATTTAAAATAAGAGAAGTTGAGGATGAACAGATATATCTCATATTATTTCCCTGAACTTTAAAGGGAGAAGCCAAAGATTGGTTGGAATCGTTACCTGAAGGGGCGATTGATACATGGGACGTTTTAGTTGAAAAATTTCTTAAACAATTCTTTCCGGCATCTAAAGCCGTAAGACTTCAAGGAGAAATTGTTACATTCACACAGAAGCCAAATGAAACTATATATGAGGCGTGGACAAGATTTGGTAAATTATTAAGAGGATGTTCGCAACATGGTTTATATACCTGTCAAATAGTACAAATATTTTACCAAGGATGCGACATCACTACAAGGAAAGACATAGATATAGCAGCTGGTGGTTCTATTATGAAGAAAACAGAAACTGATGCTTACAAAATTATTGATAACACTGCTTCCCACTCACATGAGTGGCACTAAGAAAAAGATATCGTTAGATCATCTAAAGCAGCTAGAGCCGATTCTAGCCATGACTTAGATTCCATTTTCGCAAAGATAGATGCTGTCGAGAGACGAATGGAAAAGATGACTAAGGATATTCACTCAATACGAATTAGTTGTGAGCAGTGTGGAGGACCACATTTAACAAAAGATTGTCTCAGTATTGAACTAACAATGGAACAAAGAGAGAATGTTTCATATCTAAACCAAAGGCCTGGAAATAATTATCAGAATAATTATCAACCGCCAAGACCAATTTACAATCAAAACCAGAATTATAACCGAAATATTCCATACAACAACCAACAAGGTCCTAGTAATCAACAAGTATCCAACAATACTTACAACCAGCAAAAACCTAATTTTCAAAACAAACCACCATAAACCGATGATAAAAAGCCAAATTTAGAAGATATGATGACGAAGCTAGTTGAATCTCAAACGTAATTTTTCACATCTCAGAAACAAACGAATGAACAAAATGCTCAAGCATTTAGAAATCAACAAGCTTCTATTCAAAATCTGGAACAAGAAGTGAGCAACCTAGCAAGGTTAATAGGTGAAATAAAACCGGGAAGTCTACCTAGTGATACAAATGCTAACCCCCAGAATGAAACAGCTAAAGCTATTACCACAAGAAGTGGTACAACGCTTAAACCACCTGAAATACCTATAATTTCTGATGAAGCTATTCCTACTCCACAAGAACCACAACCTGAACAAGATAAGGAAAAAGAACCGGTAGTTGAAAAGGTTAATGAAGATAACACAGTTAAAGCTAAACCTTATGTTAAACCATACCAACCACCACTTCCTTACCCGAGTAAAATGAGAAAAGAGAAACTTGAAGCCGAGCAATCCAAATTCTTGGATATGTTTAAACAGATAAATGTAAATCTTTCTTTCATTGATGTGATTTCAGGAATGCCTAGATATGCTAAATTTCTGAAAGATCTAATCACAAATAGAAAGAAAATGGAAGAACTCTCGGCTGTTACTATGAATGCTAATTGTTCTGCAGTACTGTTGAATAAGATACCAGAAAAATTATCAGATCCAGGAAGTTTCACAATTCCATGTTTTCTGGGTAGTCTTAGTTCAATAGAAGCATTGGCAGACTTAGGTGCTAGTATAAATCTAATGCCATATTCACTATACGCTAAACTAGACCTTGGAGAATTGAAACCAATAAGAATAAGCATACAACTAGCCGATAGATCAATAAAATATCCTAGAGGGATAATGGAGAACATGCTAGTTAAAGTTGGTACTTTAGTATTTCCAGTAGATTTTGTTGTTCTGGACATGGAAGAAGATTCTCAAGTTCCTCTCATATTAGGAAGACCATTTTTAAACACGGCTAAAGCAATGATAGACGTGTTCGGCAAGAAACTTACCCTAAGTATAGAGGACGAGAGTGTTACCTTTTCTGTTGATAGAGCAATGCAACAACCACAATCTGCAGATGTTACATGTTATTATATTCAAACTATAGAATCACATGCAGAATTGTTAGAAGAATTTCCAGAATTACAAGGAACAGGAGAATGTTCTTTAGGAGAAGGAACTGAACCAATTGATGAAACTGAAATGTTAGCTACACTTATGGCTAATGGATATGAACCAACAACAGAAGAAATTCAAATGCTAAAAGAAGAAGACAGATATCGATATAAATCATCGATAAAAGAACCACCGACATTAGAGTTAAAGCCACTTCCAAACCATTTGGAATATGCTTATTTACATGGTGAATCTGAATTACTTGTAATAATATCGTCTTCTCTTACTGAAAATGAGAAATCACAACTCATTTCTGTGTTGAAAGCTCATAAACCAGCTATTGCATGGAAAATTCATGATATTAAAGGAATAAGTCCTTCGTATTGCACACATGAAATACTTATGGAAGGAGGTCATAAAACGTATGTGCAATGCCAACGAAGACAAAATCCGAATATGCAAGATGTTGTTAAGAAAGAAATTATTAAACTGCTAGATGCAGGTTTAATTTATCCAATTTCTGATAGTCCATGGGTAAGCCCAGTTCAATGCGTGCCTAAGAAGGGTGGCATGAAGGTCATCACAAATGAGATAAATGAGCTTATTCCTACTAGGACTGTAACAGGATGGCGTGTTTGTATTGATTATAGAAAATTAAATGACACCACCAGAAAAGATCACTTTCTCTTACCTTTCATTGATCAAATGTTGGAAAGATTACCCGAAAATAGTTACTATTGTTTTCTTGATGGTTTTTCCGGATACTTTCAAATTCCAATAGCACAGGAAGAGCAAGAGAAAACCACATTCACGTGCCCTTATGGTACTTTTGCTCTCGATTTTTCACGACATGATAGAAGAATGCATGGAAGTTTTCATGGATGACTTTTCAGTCTTCGGTGATACATTTGAATCATGTCTAGTTAATCTTGAACGAATGCTTATTAGATGTGAACAATCAAATCTAGTTCTTAATTGGGAGAAATGCCATTTCATGGTTAAAGAAGGCATCGTTCTTGGTCATAAAATTTCAAAGGAAGCAATTAAAGTGGATAGAGCTAAAGTAGATGTAATTGCTAAAATTCCACATCCCACCAATGTTAGAGGAGTTAGGTGTTTTCTAGGGCATGCCGGTTTTTACCGACATTTTATAAATATTTTTCTAAAATTGCCACTCCTATGAATAAACTCCTAGAAAATGATGCTCCATTCATCTTTTCAGATGAATGCATCAAATCTTTTAATATTCTTAAAGAAAAACTCACTAATGCGCCGATCATGATAACACCAAATTGGAATCTACCATTTGAACTTATGTGCGATGCAAGTGATTTTGCAATGGGAGCCGTTTTAGGACAAAGGATTGAAAAACGATTTCAACCTATATATTATGCTAGTAAGACGTTACAAGGAGCACAAACAAATTACACAACTACTGAAAAAGAACTCCTTGCTATTGTCTTTGCTTTTGACAAATTTCGTTCATATCTCGTTCTAGCTAAAACGGTGGTCTATACCGACCATTCTGCTCTTAGATACCTTTTTTCGAAACAAGATGCCATACCACGATTAATCCGTTGGATCTTACTCTTACAAGAGTTCGATATTGAAATCCGAGACAAAAAGGGAGCAGAAAATCTCGCCGCTGATAATCTTTCTCGTCTTGAAAATCCTGAATTAGAAGTTCTAAATGAATCGGCCATACAAGACAACTTTCCTGATGAATATCTAGTAAAGATAGATTATAATGAAATTCCATGGTTTGTAGACTATGCAAACTACTTAGTATGTGGATTCCTTGAAAAAGGATTATCGTACCAAAAACGAAAGAAATTCTTTAGTGATATAAAACACTATTTCTGGGAAGATCCACATTTGTTTAAAAGTTGTCACGATGGAATAATACGCCGCTGTGTATTCGGAGATTAAGCTAGTCAAATCTTAAACCATTGTCACACAGGACCAACAGGAGGGCATTATGGGCCTCCAATCACAGCAAGAAAAGTCTATGACGCTGGATTCTAGCCGCAATACAGGCTGCGATGCAAACATAGCCGCAGTAAAGGCTGCGATGCAAAATAACAATAACTCTGGATCTAGTAGTGGAACTAATTCCACAAGAAATCGTGTAGGATGCTCCTACAAAGAATTCACTGCCTGCAAACCTCCGGAATTCGATGGAACCGAGGGTCCAATTGGATTAAAACGGTGGACCGAGAAGGTCGAATCGGTGTTTGCCATAAGTAAGTATACCGAAGAGGACAAGGTTAAGTAAGCCACGCATACCTTCACAGGTACTGCATTAACGTGGTGGAACACCTATCTTGAACAGGTAGGACAAAATGCTGCTTACGTACTACTGTGGTCAGCATTCAAGCACTTGATGAACGAGCAGTACCGTCCTAGAAACGAGGTCAATAAGCTCAAGGCAGAGCTTAGAGAGTTATGAACACAAGGGTTCGACATTACCAGGTATGAACGACGATTCACAGAGTTGTGCCTATTGTGTCCAGGAACGTTCGAAGATGAAGAAGATAAGATCGACGCGTTTGTAAAAGGATTACCAGAAAGGATTCAAGAAAATGTGAGTTCACACGAGCCCGTTTCCATACAAAGGGCAAGTCGAATGGCTCATAAACTCATAAATTAGATTGAGGGAAGAATTAAAGAGCAGGCGGTCGAAGAAGCCAACACAAAACAACTCAAGAGGAAGTGGGAGGAAAACAGTGACAAGAGTCACCAGTACAACAACAACAACAATTACAACCACAATCGCAACAACTATTCCAACAACCGCAACATAAATCGCAACAACAACAATCGCAATCCCAACAACAACAACTACAACAAACGTCCCAACAATAACAATTACAATAATCGTCCCAACAACAATAATAACCGCAACAACAACAATAATCAGAAACAGCCATGCCAAAGGTGTGAAGAGTATCACCCGGGGTTCTGCACAACATTTTGCAATAGGTATAAAAGAAATGGTCATAGCGCGACAAAGTGTGTGGTCTACGGACCAATGTATAACAGAACTAAAGGAACAAATAATGTCGGAATGAGTAATGTCAGAACAAGTAGTGTCGGAGCAAGTAATGCCAACGTAGTCTGTTATAAATGTGGAAAACTGGGCCACATTATTAAAAATTGGCCGAATCAGGGGAATACTAATGGGCAGGGCCGCGGAAAAGTTTTCAATATTAATACGATAGAAGCACAGGAAGACCCGGAGCTTGTTACAGGTACGTTTCTTATTGACAATTAATCTGCTTATGTTTTATTTGATTCGGGTGCGGATAGAAGTTATATGAGTAGAGATTTTTGTGCTAAATTAAGTTGTCCATTGACGCCTTTGGATAATAAACTTTTACTCGAATTAGCAAACGGAAAATTAATTTCGACAGATAATATATGTCGGAATCGAGAAATTAAACTGGTTAGCGAAACATTTAAGATTGATTTGATACCAGTAGAGTTAGAGAGTTTTGTTGTGATAATCGGTATGGACTGGTTGAAAGAAGTGAAAGCAGAGATCGTTTGTTACAAAAATGCAATTCGCATTATACGAGAAAAAGGAAAACCCTTAATGGTGTACGGAGAAAAGAATAACGCGAAGTTAAATCTTATTAGTAACCTGAAGGCACAAAAACTAATAAGAAAAGGTTGCTATGCTGTGCTAGCATACATCGAGAAAGTCAATTCCGAAGAAAGGAACATCAATGATGTTCCCGTCGCAAAAGAATTTCTCGATATGTTTTCGAAAGAATTACCGGGACTACCTCCACACCGATCTGTTGAATTTCAAATAGACCTTGTACCGGGAGCTGCACCAATAGCTCGTGCTCCATACAGACTCGCACACAGCGAAATGAAGGAACTTCAGAGTCAATTACAAGAACTTTTAGAGTGTGGTTTCATTCGACCAAGCACATCACCGTGGGGAGCTCCTGTTTTGTTTGTCAAGTAGAAGGATGGTACATTTAGGTTGTGTATCGACTATCGAGAGTTGAACAAACTTACCATCAAGAATCGCTACCCATTACCGAGAATCGAAGACTTATTTGATCAACTACAAGGCTCGTCAGTTTATTCAAAGATTGATTTACGTTCTGGGTATCATCAAATGCTGGTGAAGGAGGATGATATTCCAAAGACTGCTTTTAGGATGCGTTACGGTCATTACGAGTTTATGGTTATGCCGTTTGGGTTGACTAACGCACCAGCTGTGTTCATGGACCTCATGAACCGAGTGTGTGGGCCATATCTTGACAAATTTGTCATTGTTTTCATCGATGACATACTCATTTACTCAAAGAATGATCAAGAGCACGAAGAACATTTGAGAAAAGTGCTAGAATTATTGAGGAAGGAACAACTGTACGCAAAATTTTCAAAGTGTGCATTTTGGTTGGAAGAAGTTCAATTCCTCGGACACATAGTGAACAAAGAAGGTATTCAGGTGGATCCATCAAAGATTGAAACCGTTGAAAAGTGGAAAACTGATAATGCTAAAAACAAACATATATTTCATAGCATTATTCCTCAAGAAAGACAAGCTTTTAGTTGCAGTTGTCCTATTTACAAGTAATATTCGTTTAAATAATAAAAAGTGAAAACAAAAGACAGATTCGACGAATTGAAGATACAAACGACCAAAAAGCTAAAAAGTACAAACTACAATCAAAGAGGTTCCAATTATTGATAAGAAACGTCTCAAAATTACAAGAGTACAAGATTCGAAACACAAAATACAAGATATTAAATTGTACGCAAGGATGTTCGAAAATCCGGAACTGGGACCAGAGTCATCTCTCAACGCTCGACGCAACGGACTAAAAATTACAAGTCAACTATGCACATGAATATAATATAATATATAATTAATTCTTAAAATTAATATATATATTATATTATATTATATAATCCATCGGCAAGCTAGGAGCCAAGCTTGTGTGAGCTGGATTCCACAGCTCCGCACTCGCGGAGCTCTGAAGAGAAAAATCCATCGCACTCGCGGAGCCCAAAAAGTCAGAAATCCACCTTTAAAAGGCCGAGCATTCGGCCGAATTTTTTACATCTTTTTCTCATTCATCATACGTAAAATATATATATATATATATATATATATATATATATATATATATATATATATATATATATATATATATATATATATATATATATATATATATATATATATATATATATATATATATTTTAATTTTAAATCCTAATAATAAGGGTATGTTAGCGAATATTGTAAGGGTGTAAGTCGAAATTCTGTCCGTGTAACGCTACGCTATTTTTAATCATTGTAAGTTATGTTCAACCTTTTTAAATTAATGTCTCGTAGCTAAGTTATTATTATGCTTATTTAATGCCGAAGTAATCGTGATGTTTGACTAAATATTAAATTTGGGTAATTGGGATTTGTACCATAATTGGGGTTTGGACAAAAGAACGACACTTGTGGAAATTAGACTATGGGATATTAATGGGCTTTATATTTGTTTAACTAAATGATAGTTTGATAATTTTAATATAAAGATTTACAATTGGACGTCTCTATAAATAACCATATACACTCGATCGGACACGATGGGCGGGATATTTATATGTACGAATAATTGTTCATTTAACCGGACACGGGAATGGATTAATAGTCACTAGAATTATTAAAACAGGGGTAAAATTATATACAAGGACACTTGGTGTAATTGTTAACAAAGTATTAAAACCTTGGGTTACACGCAGTTGATATCCTGGTGTAATTATTAAACAAAGTATTAAAACCTTGTTACAGTTTAAGTCCCCAATTAGTTGGAATATTTGACTTCGGGTATAACGATAATTTGACGAGGACACTCGCACTTTATATTTATGACTGATGGACTGTTATGGACAAAAACCAGACAGACATATTAAATAATCCAGGACAAAGGACAATTAACTCATGGGCATAAAACTAAAAATCAACACGTCAAACATCATGATTACGGAAGTTTAAATAAGCATAATTCCTTTATTTTCATATTTAATTGCACTTCTAATTATTGCACTTTTATTTATTGTTATTGTATTTAATTACACTTTTAATTTTCATACTCATTAATTATCGTAATTTTATTTTATCGCACTTTTATTTATTCGCAATTTCATTATCGTTATTTATTTTACGCTTTAAATTAAGTCTTTTATTTATTTAATATTTTACATTAGGTTTTAACTGCGACTAAAGTTTTAAAAATCGACAAACCGGTCATTAAACGGTAAAAAACCCCCCATTTATAATAATAATATTACTTATATATATTTGTATTTTTATAAATTAAAACTAATATAGCGTTAAGCTTTGTTGAAAAGATTCCCTGTGGAACGAACCGGACTTACTAAAAACTACACTACTGTACGATTAGGTACACTGCGTATAAGTGTTGTAGCAAAGTTTAAGTAACATCACCATCAGCCCGTAGTATGATATTGTCCGCTTTGGACACAAGCCGATCACCGACAGGACACATTCCCCGGATCGCACCTACCCGCACGGTTTTAAACGCGTCATACCAGAAGAGGTATCCACACCCTTATAAGGAGTGCTTTGTTTTCCTCTCCCACCGATGTGGGACGAGTCTGTTACAACTCTCCCCCCCTTCGGGACACTGCGTCCCCGCAGTGCACATCGATGCGGGCCCCAGCTCTGATACCATAAGTAACATCACCATCAGCCCGTAGTATGATATTGTCCGCTTTGGACACAAGCCGATCACCGACGGGCTACCCGCGCACGAGTACAACCCCGGATCGCACTTCTACCTCACGGATTTGCTTCTCGGGTAAACACCCTCAAAACGCGTCATACCAGAAGAGGTATCCACACCCTTATAAGGAGTGCTTTGTTTTCCTCTCCCACCGATGTGGGACGAGTCTGTTACAGTTTAGGTATATCCATTCTATAAATAAATAAATATCTTGTGTAAAATTGTATTGTATTTAATAGTATTTCCTAGTAAAAATAAAGCTATTTCATATACACCTCGCAGCACATCAAGTATTTTTGGCGCCGCTGCCGGGGATCTTAAACACCGAAAGCGCAACGCTAATGATATAAAAAAAATAATAATATAATTTTGTAAAAGTTTTTATTAAGTCTTTCAAGTAAAAATATAAGTTTTTAAAAAAAAATATATAAAAAATATAAAAATACAAAAAAAGTTTGTTAAAAAAATATAGAAAGTTAAAAAGTATTTTTATTTTTGAGTTTAAATATAAGTATTTTATTGTCTTATATAAATATTTATTTATATTTATATATATATTTTATATTTATAGAAAAAAAAAAAAACTGAACCTGTAAAAATCGACCCCTTTCTCAGCTGAAATTGAACCCTCCGCGACTCGCGAAGGTTTTGAACTGGGTCTATCCGCACTCGCGGGGGTCTTCTGACAGGCCACAGTCAACCCTAAAACAGCATTAATTACGGAGTATATATTATTATTATTATTAATTAAACCCTGTTTAGGGTATTATTATTATTATTATTATTATTATTATTATTATTATTATTATTATTATTATTATTATTATTATTATTATTATTATTATTATATAATTTAGTTTTTATTATTATTTTGTATTATTTAGTTTAAATAGTTTAAATAATTTATAAAATTAATAATTTTATAAAATAAATAATATAAAAATAATATTTTTATAAAAATTGTACTTTTTACAACTTTTAGTATATTTTTATATTTTGTTTTTTTTATTCGTTTTAGCGTAATATTTGTATTTTTCGTTCGTTTTTAGTTTTAGTCCATAGTTTTTGCCATAGTTATTTTTATTTCTAGATTTTTAGGCTTTGCCGTAAAATCCCTTAAGTGCTTTTTCTTTAGACTAAGATTTAGGTGCTTTAGAATTTTGCGACGCCGTTTTAAATTTTTAGTTCCTTTTTAAGATATTGCCATTTGGGATATAGGTTTACTTGTAAGCTTTAATATTTTTAGACGCAACTTTTAATTCTTAGTTTTTAGTTCCTTTTTAAGTTTCGACGCGCTACTTTCCTTATTTTTATTTTTTTCAACGCCTTTTATTTTTCAACCCTTTTATTTTTCGACGTTTTTCGACGCGCTCTTTTTCTTTCTTATTTCTCGCCAATCTAGTTTTTAGGACATAGATTTTTATTCTATTTCTTCTCTAAAATTTCTTTAAAAATACGAAAATTTATTTTAAGTGGTTAAATTGATAGACATCAAAATTTTCTGGTTCATAGTAATAGTTGGATTTGTACGTGGACCGGGTTATTGGAGCCAAACAGTACTCAATTATATTGAGACCAAACGAATCCTGCCCCTCTGCTGCATCTTTTGGCTATTCGAAACGTGGGCAAAATCAGAAAAGTCAATTAATTGGATAACTTATATAATTTTTCTTCCTTTTAAAAAAAACTAATAGGATATTCAGTGAATGCACCGAGCAAAACGTTCACCACCTTTTGTACGTTCACCACCTGTAACTCGATCAAGACATCTAGCTAATATTACCGCCGTTGATTTTTCTTTAGAATCGTCATCCAGTCGACCAAGTACTCCAATTCAAATTTCCGATAATCCATTTTTTGAACCCGACCTCACAATTGAGAACCCGGAGAATATTCAGGGACAATTCATAGATCCTGAACCATTAATCTTTCCTCCGGAACCACCAATCATTAAAACAGAGATTGTTGAGGAACGAACCATTAAATCAGAATCCTCTAGTGATTCAGATTCAACAAATTCAATCATGGAAAATCTGGAACCTCTAAGTATGGAAGACCGAATGAGAGCTAAACGCACTGGCCAAGGTCACGCAATTACTCATCCAGACATTAATGCGCCAGATTATGAAATCAAAGGACAAATTCTACATATGGTGACTAATCAATGCCAATTTAGTGGTGCGCCGAAGGAAGATCCAAATGAACATCTTCGTACCTTTAATAGGATCTGCACACTATTTAAAATAAGAGAAGTTGAGGATGAACAGATATATCTCATATTATTTCCCTGGACTTTAAAGGGAGAAGCCAAAGATTGGTTGGAATCGTTACCTAAAGGGGCGATTGATACATGGGACGTTTTAGTTGAAAAATTTCTTAAACAATTCTTTCCGGCATCTAAAGCCGTAAGACTTCAAGGAGAAATTGTTACATTCACACAGAACCCAAATGAAACTCTATATGAGGCGTGGACAAGATTTGGTAAATTATTAAGAGGATGTCCGCAACATGGTTTAGATACCTGTCAAATAGTACAAATATTATACCAAGGATGCGACATCACTACAAGAAAAGACATAGATATAGCAGCTGGTGGTTCTATTATGAAGAAAACAGAAACTGATGCTTACAAAATTATTGATAACACTGCTTCCCACTCACATGAGTGGCACCAAGAAAAAGATATCGTTAGATCATCTAAAGCAGCTAGAGCCGATTCTAGCCATGACTTAGATTCCATTTTCGCAAAGATAGATGCTGTAGAGAGACGAATGGAAAAGATGACTAAGGATATTCACTCAATACGAATTAGTTGTGAGCAGTTTGGAGGACCACATTTAACAAAAGATTGTCTCAGTATTGAACTAACAATGGAACAAAGAGAGAATGTTTCATATCTAAACCAAAGGCCTGGAAATAATTATCAGAATAATTATCAATCGCCAAGATCAATTTACAATCAAAACCAGAATTATAACCGAAATATTCCATACAACAACCAACAAGGTCCTAGTAATCAACAAGTATCCAATAATACTTACAACCAGCAAAAACCTAATTTTCAAAACAAACCACCACAAACCGATGATAAAAAGCCAAATTTAGAAGATATGATGACGAAGCTAGTTGAATCTCAAACGCAATTTTTCACATCTCAGAAACAAATGAATGAACAAAATGCTCAAGCATTTAGAAATCAACAAGCTTCTATTCAAAATCTGGAACAAGAAGTGAGCAACCTAGCAAGGTTAATAGGTGAAAGAAAATCGGGAAGTCTACCTAGTGATACAAATGCTAACCCCCGGAATGAAACAGCTAAAGCTATTACCACAAGAAGTGGTACAACGCTTAAACCACCTGAAATACCTATAATTTCTGATGAAGCTATTCCTACTCCACAAGAACCACAACCTGAACAAGATAAGGAAAAAGAACCGGTAGTTGAAAAGGTTAATGAAGATAACACAGTTAAAGCTAAACCTTATGTTAAACCATACCAACCACCACTTCCTTACCCGAGTAAAATGAGAAAAGAGAAACTTGAAGCCGAGCAATCCAAATTCTTGGATATGTTTAAACAGATAAATGTAAATCTTCCTTTCATTGATGTGATTTCAGGAATGCCTAGATATGCTAAATTTCTGAAAGATCTAATCACAAATAGAAAGAAAATGGAAGAACTCTCGGCTGTTACTATGAATGCTAATTGTTCTGCAGTGCTGTTGAATAAGATACCAGAAAAATTATCAGATCCAGGAAGTTTCACAATTCCATGTTTTCTGGGTAGTCTTAGTTCAATAGAAGCATTGGCAGACTTAGGTGCTAGTATAAATCTAATGCCGTATTCAATATACGCTAAACTAGACCTTGGAGAATTGAAACCAATAAGAATAAGCATACAACTAGCTGATAGATCAATAAAATATCCTAGAGGGATAATGGAGAACATGCTAGTTAAAGTTGGTACTTTAGTATTTCCAGTAGATTTTGTTGTTCTGGACATGGAAGAAGATTCTCAAGTTCCTCTCATATTAGGAAGACCATTTTTAAACACGGCTAAAGCAATGATAGACGTGTTCGGTAAGAAACTTACCCTAAGTATAGAGGACAAGAGTGTTACCTTTTCTGTTGATAGAGCAATGCAACAACCACAATCTGCAGATGATACATGTTATTATATTCAAACTATAGAATCACATGCAGAATTGTTAGAAGAATTTCCAGAATTACAAGGAACAGGAGAATGTTCTTTAGGAGAAGGAACTGAACCAATTGATGAAACTGAAATGTTAGCTACACTTATGGCTAATGGATATGAACCAACAACAGAAGAAATTCAAATGCTAAAAGAAGAAGACAGATATCGATATAAATCATCGATTGAAGAACCACCGACATTAGAGTTAAAGCCACTTCCAAACCATTTGGAATATGCTTATTTACATGGTGAATCTGAATTACTTCTAATAATATCCTCTTCTCTTACTGAAAATGAGAAATCACAACTCATTTCTGTGTTGAAAGCTCATAAACCAGCTATTGCATGGAAAATTCATGATATTAAAGGAATAAGTCCTTCGTATTGCACACATAAAATCCTTATGGAAGAAGGTCATAAAACGTATGTGCAACGCCAACGAAGACTAAATCCGAATATGCAAGATATTGTTAAGAAAGAAATTATTAAACTGCTAGATGCAGGTTTAATTTATCCAATTTCTGATAGTCCATGGGTAAGCCCAGTTCAATGCGTGCCTAAGAAGGGTGGCATGACTGTCATCACAAATGAGAAAAATGAGCTTATTCCTACTAGGACTGTAACAGGATGGCGTGTTTGTATTGATTATAGAAAATTAAATGACGCCACCAGAAAAGATCACTTTCCCTTACCCTTCATTGATCAAATGTTGGAAAGATTAGCCAGAAATAGTTACTATTGTTTTCTTGATGGTTTTTCCGGATACTTTCAAATTCCAATAGCACCCGAAGACCAAGAGAAAACCACATTCACGTGCCCTTATGGTACTTTTGCTTACAAACGCATGCCATTTGGACTTTGCAACGCCCCTGCAACCTTTCAAATGTGCATGATGGCGATTTTTCACGACATGATAGAAGAATGCATGGAAGTTTTCATGGATGACTTTTCAGTCTTCGGTGATACATTTGAATCATGTCTAGTTAATCTTGAACGAATGCTTATTAGATGTGAACAATCAAATCTAGTTCTTAATTGGGAGAAATGCCATTTCATGGTTAAAGAAGGCATCGTTCTTGGTCATAAAATTTCAAAGGAAGGAATTAAAGTGGATAGAGCTAAAGTAGATGTACTTGCTAAACTTCCACATTCCACCAATGTTAGAGGAGTTAGGAGTTTTCTAGGGCATGCCGGTTTTTACCGACATTTTATAAAAGATTTTTCTAAAATTGCCACTCCTATGAATAAACTCCTAGAAAATGATGCTCCATTCATCTTTTCAGATGAATGCATCAAATCTTTTAATATTCTTAAAGAAAAACTCACTAATGCGCCGATCATGATAACACCAAATTGGAATCTACCATTTGAACTTATGTGCGATGCAAGTGATTTTGCAATTGGAGCCGTTTTAGGACAAAGGATTAAAAAATGATTTCAACCTATATATTATGCTAGTAAGACGTTACAAGGAGCACAAACAAATTACACAACTACTGAAAAAGAACTCCTTGCTATTGTCTTTGCTTTTGACAAATTTCGTTCATATCTCGTTCTAGCTAAAACGGTGGTCTATACCGACCATTCTGCTCTTAGATACCTATTTTCGAAACAAGATGCCAAACCACGATTAATCCGTTGGATCTTACTCTTACAAGAGTTTGATATTGAAATCCGAGACAAAAAGGGAGCAGAAAATCTCGCCGCTGATCATCTTTCTCGTCTTGAAAATCCTGAATTAGAAGTTCCTAATGAATCGGCCATACAAGACAACTTTCCTGATGAATATCTATTGAAGATAGATTATAATGAAATTCCATGGTTTGTAGACTATGCAAACTACTTAGTATGTGGATTCCTTGAAAAAGGATTATCGTACCAAAAACGAAAGAAATTCTTTAGTGATATAAAACACTATTTCTGGGAAGATCCACATTTGTTTAAAAGTTGTCCCGATGGAATAATACACCGATGTGTATTCGGAGATGAAGCTAGTAAAATCTTAAACCATTGTCACACAGGACCAACAGAAGGGCATTATGGGCCTCAACTAACAGCAAGAAAAGTTTACGATGCTGGATTCTATTGGTCTACAATTTACAAAGACGCACACCTTCTTTGCAAATCCTGTGATGCTTGTCAAAGGGCCGGAAAAATAAGTCAACGTGATGAAATGCCATAAAATGTCATTCAAGTATGTGAAGTATTTGACATTCGGGGTATTGACTTTATGGGTCCATTTTCAAAATCTTATAATAATCTATATATTCTCGTAGCCATTGATTATGTATCTAAATGGGTGGAAGCACAAGCTCTCCCGACTAATGATGCACGAGTTGTAGTCAATTTTTTAAAACGTCTTTTTGCAAGGTTTGGAACACCGAAAGTTTAATAAGTGATTGGGGTACTCATTTCTGTAATAATCAACTTGAGAAAGTTCTCAAAAGATATGGAGTAACTCATAAAATCTCCACTGCTTATCATCCACAAACAAGTGGACAAGTTGAAAATACCAACCAAGCTTTAAAACGTATTCTAGAGAAAACTGTAGGATCAAATCCGAAGGAATGGTCCATTAAATTGGAGGATGCACTATGGGCTTTTAGAACAGCCTATAAAACTCCAATTGGAACCACACCTTTTAAACTCATTTACGGAAAAGCTTGTCATCTTCCAGTAGAAATTGAACACAAAGCATTTTGGGCTTTGAAGACATGTAATCTTGATTTACATGAAGCTGGACGTCTACAATTAAGTCAACTAAATGAATTAGAAGAATTAAGACAAGAAGCATACGAAAATTCGCTAATCTATAAGGAAAGAACGAAGAAATGGCATGATAAAAGAATCAGAAGTTCAAAAGAATTTAAAGAAGGAGACAGAGTTCTTCTTTTCAATTCACGATTCAAGCTATTTCCTGGAAAATTAAAATCAAGATGGTCTGGACCGTTCATAGTCAAAAGAGTTTTCCCATACGGAACAGTAGAATTAATAAATTCAAATGGGATTGAATTTAAGGTTAATGGTCACAGAGTTAAACATTACATAGATAGTCCGATGGAAGTTGACAACGAAGTTAATCACAATTTCAACACCACAGCTAACTAAGTGTGGGGAGAATCAAGTCTTTAAAGGATAATATGTATTTATGTTAGAGTTAGATTTTCTGTTTTCGTGTAGTTCTCGAAAATGGAACCCGAATGGTCTTTTCCTAGCAGACCCTAAAGAACTAGTCTTCTCCCCCCCATTCTGAATTTTTATTTTTTTTAGGTTTTTCGAAATGAAGACTTCCTGTGAATTAAACCATGGTCTAATGCTACACGCTTTGATCACTAAACGTAATAATAACACACTTCCAAGTGAATTGGCATCATTAATAAGAGGTAAATTGGACGGAGTAAGAAAAGAATCCAGATGCGAAGATAATAAGTTACAATTTGGTAAAGGAAAATCAAAATCCGCAGCGAAAAGAAGAGCACGACACCTTGAAAAATGTCACAAATGCGGAAAATGGTCACACGAAGGTAAATGTTCAAATAATTAAACCTATTCAAACACCGAATTTGTTACTTTATGCAGAGACGGACCGTTCATATGTTTAGAAGAAAAAACGTTAAATGCTCGAGGTTACGCCTATGTAGCTATGGAAAACCAATTAGTCCGACTATCTTATGAGTGGGCTAGAGCATATCACTAAGAAATATATTTCACAGGTAAGTTTGTACAGTTTTCATTTTTATTTTTATTTTTATTTTTAACCTTTTGTTATTAACGCTAATTTGTTCGCTATAAATTATTAAATTGGTATTCGATAAAATTAGGTCTTGCGACCGAAATTATTGATATCATACAAAAATTTATTACATCACTGCGAAATTTAACGTTTATTCTTAAGGTATAAATATCTTTAATCAATCAACCCAAAATATTTCAAAAATTCGTCATGAGTTAAATTAGGTCATGGAACCGAAATTACTTTACCGAAAAGAGGGGCGTATATTTTTGATAATATTTGATTGATTAAAGTGGGATAAAAGACCAAAAAGATTGTTAATTTTATTTTTACTTTGTTTTTAAATTTAATATATAAATATTAAAATACTATTGTAAACTTTTAAATCAATATATTTAAAATTGTAAATATTAGAAAAATTAATATTTTTAATATAAGTTTGTATGTATAAAAAAAAATTAATATAAATTTGGTGTGATATTTTAAATTTTAATACTATGAATTTTTAATTTTATGCATTTTAAATTTAAGTTTGGTGTGATTATAAAAACAAAAATTTACTTTATTTCGTTAAGTTAAAAATATGATTTTTAAAATTCGTCGTGAGTTGAAGACTATGTCATTGAACCGAAATTGCTTTACTCAAGGGAGGGACGAGAACTTTTATTATCATTATTTTTAATCTTATTGAACTAAAGTATGCCAAAAACATTTAAAAAACCCAAAAATCTTTACTTTTAAAACCGCGCTTTGAATTGACAAAATTTTAAAATTTTATCGAGGGACGGACTAGGACATCGATCCGAAACGCCCTCATCCTAAAAAGAAACAAAATTTTAAATTAATTTTATGTTTTATAAAGTTATAAGGTTTTATAAAATAAAAATAAAAAAAACCACCGCGACTCGCGGAGGTTTAAATGGCCCCACCACCGCACTCAAAGAGGTCAAAAAACCCAGAAAAAATATAACTGGTCGAACAGACCAGTTTGTTCATCACCACACCTAATTTTCTGCGAAAAAACACCCACAAAAATCGCCCAAATTCGCCATTTTTCATCATTTTTCATCAAATCTTTCATAAAATTACAATGAGGAGACTATTATCAAGGAATTACTCAAGGAAATCGGTAAATTTCTACACCTAAACACCATTTAATTCGAATTTTAGTGTTCTTGAACAATTTCATACATAATTCGATTTTGATGCTTTCTAGTTTAATAATGCTTCAATTGTTTGTGTATTATGCTTGTATAACCTAGATTGATGCTATTTAACATGATTAGAAGCTTTGAACTTCAAATTTTGAATAATCTAGGGTTTGTGTTCTTGAGCAAAATTATGGCTTTTTGATATAAATAGGTTATGGTCGAATTTTGTTGTTAGTTTATGCTAAATTGAGTAGTGTAACATGTTTAGGTTGCTAAATGATCAAAACTTTGATCCTAAACATGATTTATGAAGATTAAAGTGGACTTTTTGAACCAAAATTGCATAAACTTGATTTAATTGATATGAATGCCATGAGGAACTTGTTTAATTATTATAATGATTATTTTTGACATGTTTTAGAAGTTAAATGCGAAGAAACTTTGTATACATTTTTGTAAAAGTATATTTGTAAAAATGTAGAATTGTTAATATTTTGAAAATGTGTATAGAGTTTAATATGGATTAAACATGTCATTGTAATTGTTTATATTTATGATTTTGCTAAAACTAATGCATATTTGGATACACAAAAATTGTGTTTGATATATTTTGCAGACTGAAAGGGGTGAATCTTCATCCCAGGCTCGCAATGCTCCTCCGGAAGATGCAAATCAACAGGAAATGAATAACCATTACCGACAAGATATGCCTCACCCAATTGTTTCATATTCAAACATTCATGAGGCAGATTTACATCCGAATTTGAGATTTGATAGATATTGGATAGACTATCCAAAATATCAAAAGAACCTGCACAACCTTGTGTCTAATAATGTTGAGGTACCCAGAGTTATAGATTGGGTACCATTAGAGGTAGTGGAATTGGCCGAGCTAATCAGGAAATTACTTACTCAAAGGTATGGTAATTCTACTTTTAGTGATTGGGTAAGTTTATTCAACATACGTAGACCTGTGTATAGAGAATGGTGTATAGAGTTATTGTGTAATATTGAAATAAATGATCGGGTGGATACTTTAACCGATCGTAGTTTTATTAGATTTTTATTAGGAGGGGAGATGCGCCATATGTCCTTACTAGACATGGCTCAGGCTTTAGGTATATATACGCCCGAGGAGCTAGCATCTTATGATTGCCAGAGGTTAATAGTTTATGGTAGAAGGGTGGATGAGAATTTTGATACAAATGACGTATGGAGTAGGATGACTAGCCATCGCCGATTCCAGGGGGGATTATACTCTTATCTTGATATTGATAGAGCTGAATTAAGAGTAATCCATAGGTTTTTAGCCAATTTGATTACACGACGAGGTAAGAATAAGGAAAAGGTAAATGAACATGATTTGTTTTACCACATGTGTATTCGAGACCCACATAGTGCTGTAAGTATACCTTTTTGTGTGGGTTATTATTTATTGACTATGGTTAAGGGTATGAGGCGTGGTAGCATAATAGGAGGTGGTATATTTATTACTTTAATTGTTGAATATCTCGGTGTGGATAGAATTCGGGGGGGGGGGGGATTATTAATGACAGAAGCAGAACCCCACGATAGAATAGATTTGCGTGTTTATCATGGTGCTAAGGTCTTAAAGAAACGAAACAATGCGGCAGCACGTTATGATGGCAGGCATCCACAGGTTGAGAGAGATCAACAGCAAGGTCAACCGGGAGGGGGTAATCCAATGACGAAAATGCAACTTTTTATGGCTCGACACGAGTATGAAATGGCTAGACAAAAAGCATTTCAAGATTGGCAGTATCATCAAAGCCAAATCATAAGTCATTGTACACACGTAGGTAGAGAATACATTCCTACCGTTATGCCCGAATTTGCTCCTTGAACTTTAGAGAGCCGACCACCATATCATATATATGACCCGGCCCAAGCATTTTACAGCATCTATGGATACGCTTGGGACCCACACTGGAACCATCCTCCTCATCCGTAATTTTCTATTTTTGTTTATTTTATTGTAATGTTACTAATTCTTAATTTTTTTATTTCTTATTTCTTATTTTATTATTATAATAGCTTTTATAATTTTCTAACTTTATTAGATTTTAATAATTTTTGAATGTGGTGTGAAAACGCAATTTTAAAAATATGTATATATGTGTTTGTAGTTTATCTCATGTACAAAACAGGGTAAAACAGCACATTTTCAAAGACTGGCATTAAGTTCAGCAAAAGCTACTAATTTTGACGACAAAACGAAAAACAAATATGATGTACCAACAGACGGAATGAACAAATGATGTGCACCATTTATCATTCAGCAAACAAACGCCAATATGTTTGGAAACTTTGGTAAAATTTAATCATTTTTCTACGCTAATCACCCTCAATAATTTAAATTGTTACTGATTTCTTGCAAATGAGGGCATTGCAAGATCTTAAGTGTAGGAAGGGGTTAAATTCTTTCGGATTTTTAAAATTTTTAACTTATAAACTTGGTTACCATTAAAAATACTAGTAACGTAGTAGTTGTATTAGAATCTAGTGCTCTCTGATAACAAAGAACAACCCTAGTCTTATATACTGACTACCCACTTCTAGTAAATTTTTCAAAATTTTCAATTAAATGAATTCAAAAGCATGTTTATACATATTTATGAACGATAAAAGTAGGTGTTACCACCGAAATTATTGTTACCTCGAAAAGGACATAAATTGAGAAACAAACCAAAATGTTAAAATTCATTTAAAATGGAATAGAGGACAATAAAAAGGAAAATAAAAGCCAAGTGTGGGAAAAATTACCAATTTATCTTAAACAAATGTCATATATTTCTGTAACAAATAATTGAAGATACTTTTGCTTTGGACTAAACTAAACAGTTTTACCCGATTTACTGTAAGAAAGATGGATCTACACGATGAATCAATTCCATCATAAAAAGGAAGTAAAGTCTTCCGAAAAAGAAACGCGCTTCTTGATTTAGGTCATGAAGTTGTCGTCCAGACCAGCTGTAGGTTGACGAAAAATCTAGAAAAGTCATCTCTAAAATCAGCAGGAAATCCACGAACCTCAGCATCAAACAGGGTCGCCAAGTGGTCAGACTTATCCTAACCATGAGATGATCTGTCTTGTAAAATGGGGAGGACGCCATGCGAATTAGCTGGATAAGACTAATGAATCAGATCCCCAGAAAGGATAATCTCCTTAAAGATCAAAAATCAGCTTTTAAGACTGATATTACTCAATCCTAGAGATTGACCTTAAAGATTGAGAATTCAAACTCATGGAATTCAATGATATCTAAACTCGAGTTGAACGAGAAAATATTTTGATCAAAATTACAAACCGATTTGTTTTCTGAAAACCCATTTTCAATGCGTTCATTACCATTGAACGTAAAATCCTGAGAGTTCACCTGGAATTCATTAGGTCACCTGAACCAAATCGGGTGTCAACCGTAAGAACGGTGGTTGCATAGCATGGTCAAAGACAGGACCTTGTGCCAGACCGAAAAATTATAAGGGTGAGCTTTACTATTGCTCCTACAAAGGATAGTAATTGCATCCGATACGTTATAGACCATAATTAAAAGCATGTCAGGGGACATTGCCTTAACAGTTGCTTGTTCAACGCTTTTCTTTACAACCGGACGGTAGTTTATCGAAAGGTAATATACGGAGCAAGTATACTGGACGTGTTGCTTTCCCAATACAAGGTTAGCAAGTGGGTGACACAAAACCGCAAGTTTTGAGCTAAAATTTTCAAATCTGAAACCCACCAAACCCACAAAAAGAATTTGCAAACACCGGTGAAGGGTTATTCCGAAAAACTTATCTAGGGTAAAAGCTAGATTCAATTTTCAAAAGATTAAATATTTTCATAAAGATCCAATTTCCTTAATGGATCTAAATTTTTACCATTGATGGAATTTTACAAGTTCATGAAACATGTTCTTATAGTTAACATAATTACAAAACCAATTTGTAGTAGTGTTAAAGCAAGCGGAAGCAAAATGATAAGTTCATGTTATATGTTTAGCCATTAAGTTAAATTCCATGTTAATATCAAGTCTAGAATATATACTTACATATAAGAACAAGAGGAGAAGATATATATACCTCCTCAAGCTAGTTGAGGGTTGTTTCCAAGTTGCAAGATGATGATGAAGATGATGGAAATATAGCTTCTAACTTGAAGCCTCAAGCAAGAAATACCCCAAGCAATAACCCCAACACTTTTGCCTTTAGTTAGGATTTGTTTTACACTTAATGTGAGCTTGTAACACCAAAGTTAGAACCCCTTTTGAGTCCCAAACAGCCCACGGCAGTAGACAGCAGCAGGAGGATTTTTATGCAGTTTTTTTTACTTGTTGTTTGATGTGTATTGCATGTACTAGTGAGTCAAGACCTTGGTAAACTTATTAAGCATGTACCTAGGAGTTATGACCTCAAAAGTAACAAAAGGAATAAGCATGGGAGGTCTTCTTGGTTGAACAAAATCTGCCCACACTTTCATTATTTTATACAAGATGTTAATTTTATAAAACTTGTAAAAGATTTTATAAAACTTGTATAAAATAAACATGTATTTGTTACTTACAATAATTTTACAAACCATTTTATAAAATATAACACAACATAATTATTTAAACCTATAAATAATTAAATACAAATTATCCAAATAATTTATTTCAAGTAATAACATTTCAGAAAATCGATTTTCTAAAGCTCAAGTGTCGCGTATTTATTTAACGATCCAGTCGTTAAGATTAAATACATATAAAGTATTGGTAAGCTTGTTATTGGGTATGACCCGACTTGGATCAAAACATATCAGCCGCATTAATTTAATATGTCTCTCGGGCATACGAAATACCTTCAATCTCCCACTTACACGAGAAACATAAGAAATTAATGCAAGTGATGGATACCACCTAACGACCGTCCATCACCCCTAATATGTTATGACTTTGTGCCATTCAATAACATCATCCCTTTCGAGTTCCCATCTCGAATATGAATAGGTGAATCTTTTCATTATATCCTTTCATCCTAGATGTCATGTTAAATCCAAGAGATACAGAGTGATCACTCTCTTCTAGATTTAACTTTATCAGGCCTTAGACATCTGACTCTCAACGAATAAAAGGGACAAATTCCATATTGACTACATACGTCCAAAATATATACCTTGCATTATACCTGAGCTCTTCCTTGTGAACTACCATATTTCAGAATAGCGAAGGAAAGAATCAAGGCGCAATACTTGGTAAATATCCGAACCCAATATGCATCTCAGGTTAGAGGATACAATGACATTCGCCTTTACTCAAGATTACATGTGATCAACCACAAAGGCTCCATTTAGTAAATCTTGAGGGCGGGTCTTCCAATATTTGTATCCCACAAATATCTATGAACCTTGGTTGCAACCTTGCCTCACATTCATACCGTGAACGTTTACCAATCCAAGTTCATAATAGTCTAAACCTCACACTTGTTCCCACATATGTGATCGACTACGGAATTTTAGAATAATTACTTATTCATGGATAAAATATGCAAAATAGGAACATGACTCAAAATAAATTAATACCATAAATATATTAATGAGTTTGAATAAATTTTGTTCCGTTACAATACTTAAAACAGATCATGACCAATCACTAGAATATCGAAGCCCTAATGCACAAACATGTCCTGTATGTTTTGATCCATGTAAGAGCTTCGTGAGAGGATTCGCTATATTAAGATCTGTGTGAACTTTGCGAATACATATATTTCCCTTTTCAACTTCATCCCTTATGTAGTTGAATCTCCGCTCAATGTGACGGGTCTTTTGGTGAGCACGAGGTTCTTTGATTTGAGCAATCGCACCCTCGTTGTCACAAAAGATCTCAAGAGGGTCCTGAATGGAAGGGACTACTCCTAAGTCGTCGATGAATTTCTTCATCCATGCAGCTTCCTGAGCTGCCAATGATGCGGTGATGTACTCCGACTCTGTAGTGGATAATGCAACAACATCCTGTTTTGAACTCTTCCAAGAGACCGCACCTCCATTTAACGTGAAGACATAACCGGATTGTGATCGAGAATCATCTCGATCAGTTTGGAAACTTGCATCCACGTAACCCTTTACAGCAAGTTCCTCCTCAACAGATCCATATATTAGAAACATATCCTTAGTCCTCCTAAGGTATTTCAATATACTTTTAACTGCAATCCATTGACTGTTTCCTGGGTTATTCTGGTATCTACTTGTCAAGCTCAGGGCGCGTGACACATCCGGTCTAGTGCATATCATTGCATACATGATTGACCCAATAGCAGATGCATAAGGGACTCTCTTCATTCTCTCTTGTTCATCTTTCGTGGTAGGAAACTGAGATGAACTGAGAGGCGTTCCTCTTTGAATAGGTACCAAACCACTCTTAGAGTTCTCCATCTTGAACCTTTTCAAGACCTATTCAATGTATGCACTTTGATTCAAACCTATCAGTTTCTTGGATCTATTCCTGTAGATCCCAATCCCCAAAACGTATTGTGCTTCTTCAAGATCCTTAATGGAGAAGCATTTACTTAGCCAAGTTTTAACTCCTTGCATTGCCGGAATATCATTTCCAAATAACAATATATCATCCACATATAGTACAAGGAACATGATAGTGCTCCCACTAGCCCTTTTCTATACACAAGCTTCATCACCATTTTTGATGAAGCCAAATTTCTCGGCCTCCTCATTAAAACGATGATTCCACATTCTAGATGCTTGTTTCAATCCGTGATTGACTTCTTTAACTTGCATACCTTTTTAGGATATTTCGGATCAACAAAACCTTCAGGCTGAACCATATAGACATCTTCCACAAGATATCCATTTAGGAAAGCGGTCTTGACATCCATTTGCCATATTTCATAATCATAATGAGCAGCAATGGCAAATAATATCCTAATAGACTTTAGCATTGCCATAGGCAAAAAAGTTTCATCATAGTCAACCCCTTGAGTTTGAGTGAAACCTTTTGCTACAAGTCTAGCTTTATATGTATCCAAGTTTCCATGTATGTCGGTTTTCATTTTGAAAAGCCATTTACAATCAACTAGCCTAGAGCCAGCAGGTTGTGCAACAAGTTCCCAAACTTGGTTGTCATACATGGATTGCATCTCAGCGTTCATGGCTTCCTGCCATTTATCCTTATCAATCCTTGATAAAGCATCTTGGTAGTTTGCTGGTTCATCCAAATCAACCACATAGCAACCATCTATGAGAAACCCATATCTCTCAGGAGGATTACTAAATCTACCAGATCTGCAAATGTCTTGTGTATTTTGATCATCCATTTGATCATTCTCAACAATTTCATGTTGAGTGCTAGTATCAACCAATTGTGTATCATCTACTTGATCTCGAACCTCCTCAAGATCTATCTTCCTTTCACTATCACCTTCCATCAGGAACTTAGTTTCAAGGAATTCAGCCTTCCGAACAACAAATACATTCTGTTCGGAGGGATCATAGAAATAATATCCCATATTATCCTTGTGATATCCTATGAAGATACACTTTGTGGATCGAGCATTTAACTTATTAGGGACATAACGCTTAGGGTAAGCTTCACATCCCCATACCTTTAAGTATGATAGAGATGGAGGTTTTCCAAACCACATCTCATGAGGTGTTCGTTCCACTTTCTTGGTTGGGGCCATATTTAAAATACGAGCCACGGAGCATAGACAATAACCCTAAAATGATAGAGGTAATGAGCTTCTTGCTATCATAGATCGAACCATATCCATTAGGGTTCGGTTCCTCCTTTCGGAAACTCCATTCAGTTGTGGTGTTCCAGGATGAGTGAGTTGCGAGATAATCCCACAACTTCTAAGATGATCTTGGAAAGCATCGCTTAGGTACTCATCTCCTCTATCGGTACGAAGTACCTTGATTATCTTATTGAGTTGATTTTGTACTTCGTTTTGATACTCTTTGAATGCTTCAAAAGTTTCGTCCTTATATCTTAACAAGTAGACATATCCGAAATGACTGAAGTCATCAATGAAAGTAACGAAGTATCTTTCACCATTCCTAGTTGTGGGCTTAAAGGGTCCACATACATCAGAATGTATTAATCCCAATAAGTCCTTAGCCCTTTCGTAGGTCCCTTTGAAAGGTGCTTTAGTCATTTTGCCTTGTAAACAAGATTCACATACATCAAACGAGTCTAGTTCATTTGATTTCAAAAGGCCATTCTTTTGAAGTGTATGCATTCGATTCTTGTTTATGTGACCAAGGCGACAATGCCATAAGTAGGAATCACTCAAATCCCTTTTGAGTTTCTTGGTGCTAGTATGGTATATTGAGCTACTAGATGATGTGTCATCATGAACCAATTCATAAATTCCATTTGAAGGAGAAGCCTTAAAATAGAATACATTATCTAAATAAACGTGGATATCATCATTAACAAAATTAAGATAAAAACCACATTGTTTTAAATGGGAAACTGAAATAATGTTTCGACATAAATCCGGTGCATACAAAACATTGTTCAAAATAAGTTCCAAACCACTTGGAAGCTTTAATACAAAGTCTCCTTGAGCCTTCACTTGCACTTTCGCTCCATTACCCATAAAGAGACTTGATGTTCCCGTTTGCTTGCTACTTCTTTTGAACCCCTGCAAAGAATTGCAAATGTGAGTTCCACACCCAGTGTCTAATACCCATGTATTAGAAGAAGTTATACTAAGCTCTATATATACTATATATATATTACCTGAGGTTTGCCCCGCATCCCTCTTTTTCTTTAACTCCTTAAGGTAGACCGGGCAGTTGCATTTCCAGTGACCCATTTCACCGCAACCGAAGCACGGGTCTTCCTTGGGGTTTGCTTGTCCGGCAACCTTTTGCTTCTTGTTCTTGTTTTTGGTTGGGGTAACCATCCTCCCCTTTCCCTTGCCTTGATGGGCGGGTCCTATCCTCTTAGCCGCCTTTGGCTTAGAGGTGTTATTACCTTTGGACCCACCATCATTGATCATTAGCACGGGTGAAGCCCTCTTACCCATGCTAGTTTCTGCCGTCCTAAGCATGCCATGAAGTTCGCCAATGGTCTTATCCATCCCATTCATATTGTAATTAATTACAAATTGGTCAAACCTCTTTGACAAGGAGTTTAGGATAAGATCCGTGGCTAGCTCATTAGATATGTTGAGATTAAGACGGTTTGCGCGATCAATGAGGCTTTTCATCTTAAGGACATAAGATGAAACGGATTGGGAGTCGTCCATACGACATGCATGAAGCGCTCGAACGGTCTCGAAGCGCTCGACACGTGCTTGTTGAAGGAACATCTCCTTCAATTGCGTGATCATGTCATATGCAGTATGATGCTCGAAATCCTTTTGGAGTTCGGGTATCATAGTCCCAAGCATTAGGCAAGCGACTTGCACTGAATTGGCACAATACTTATCCCAATAAGCCATGCCTTCCGTATCATCCTCGTCGGGTTGATCGGGAATGGGGTCTTCCAACACATACGCCTTATCCTCAAGTTTGAGGACAATCCTAAGATTGCGGAACCAATCCATAAAGTTCGTATGGTTGAGTTTGTCTTTCTCGAGGAGAGACCTTAACGATAGGTTGTTCAAGTTAATAGGTGCGTTTTGCATGTTGTTGTTATTGGCGGCCATCTACAAAATTTAACAAAGTTCATTTAAGTATCGATTTTAAATTTAATAAACAATACCCTTTTAAATTTTAATTGACTTATTAAATATTAGAATCCAACGGTAAATCAAATTTCGGTTAGGTAACCTTTATCCCGTTATTTGATTTAGTTAGGTAGTCATTTATATGACAATTGCAATCCTTTTGCAACTTCTAAATTTTGGGATCATGCAATCCTTTTGCATGGCATATTCTGTAGTGACCCGAACTTTTCCATGTTTATATATATTAATTGAGATTGATATTTATATGATTAAATGTTTCCAACATGTTAAGCAATCAAACTTGTTAAGACTTGATTAATTGAAATATGTTTCATATAGACAATTGACCACCCAAGTTGACCGGTGATTCACGAACGTTAAAACTTGTAAAAACTATATGATGACATATATATGGATATATATATAGTTAACATGATACTATGATAAGTAAACACATCATTAAGTATATTAACAATGAACTACATATGTAAAAACAAGACTACAAACTTAATGATTTTTAAACGAGACATATATGTAACGATTATCGTTGTAAAGACATTTAATGTATATATATCATATTAAGAGATATTCATATATGATAATATCATGATAATATAATAATTTAAAATCTCATTTGATATTATAAACACTGGGTTAACAACATTTAACAAGATCGTTAACCTAAAGGTTTCAAAACAACACTTACATGTAACGACTAACGATGACTTAACGACTCAGTTAAAATGTATATACATGTAGTGTTTTAATATGTATTTATACACTTTTTAAAGACTTCAATACACTTATCAAAATACTTCTACTTAACAAAAATGCTTACAATTACATCCTCGTTCAGTTTCATCAACAATTCTACTCGTATGCACCCGTATTCGTACTCGTACAATACACAGCTTTTAGATGTATGTACTATTGGTATATACATTCTAATGATCAGCTCTTAGCAGCCTATGTGAGTCACCTAACACATGTGGGAACTATCATTTGGCAACTAGCATGAAATTTCTCATAAAATTACAAAAATATGAGTAATCATTCATGACTTATTTACATGAAAACAAAATTACATATCCTTTATATCTAATCCATATACCAACGACCAAAAACACCTACAAACACTTTCATTCTCCAATTTTCTTCATCTAATTGATCTCTCTCAAGTTCTATCTTCAAGTTCTAAGTGTTCTTCATATATTCTACAAGTTCTAGTTACATAAAATCAAGAATACTTTCAAGTTTGCTAGCTCACTTCCAATCTTGTAAGATGATCATCCAACCTTAAGAAATCTTTGTTTCTTACAGTAGGTTATCATTCTAATACAAGGTAATAATCATATTCAAACTTTGGTTCAATTTCTATAACTATAACAATCTTATTTCAAGTGATGATCTTACTTGAACTTGTTTTCGTGTCATGATTCTGCTTCAAGAACTTCGAGCCATCCAAGGATCCGTTGAAGCTAGATCTATTTTTTTCTTTTCCAGTAGGTTTATCCAAGGAACTTAAGGTAGTAATGATGTTCATAACATCATTCGATTCATACATATAAAGCTATCTTATTCGAAGGTTTAAACTTGTAATCACTAGAACATAGTTTAGTTAATTCTAAACTTGTTCGCAAACAAAAGTTAATCCTTCTAACTTGACTTTTAAAATCAACTAAACACATGTTCTATATCTATATGATATGCTAACTTAATGATTTAAAACCCGGAAACACGAAAAACACCGTAAAACCGGATTTACGCCGTCGTAGTAACACCGCGGGCTGTTTTGGGTTAGTTAATTAAAAACTATGATAAACTTTGATTTAAAAGTTGTTATTTTGATAAAATGATTTTTATTATGAACATGAAACTATATCCAAAAATTATGGTTAAACTCAAAGTGGAAGTATGTTTTCTAAAATGGTCATCTAGACGTCGTTCTTTCGACTGAAATGACTACCTTTACAAAAATGACTTGTAACTTATTTTTCCGAGTATAAACCTATACTTTTTATGTTTAGATTTATAAAATAGAGTTCAATATAAAACCATAGCAATTTGATTCACTCAAAACAGATTTAAAATGAAGAAGTTATGGGTAAAACAAGATTGGATAATTTTTCTCATTTTAGCTACGTGAAAATTGGTAACAAATCTATTCCAACCATAACTTAATCAACTTGTATTGTATATTATGTAATCTTGAGATACCATAGACACGTATACAATGTTTCGACCTATCATGTAGACACATCTATATATATTTCGGAACAACCATAGACACTCTATATGTGAATGTTGGAGTTAGCTATACAGGGTTGAGGTTGATTCCAAAATATATATTGTTTGAGTTGTGATCAATACTGAGATACGTATACACTGGGTCGTGGATTGATTCAAGATAATATTTATCGATTTATTTATGTACATCTAACTGTGAACAACTAGTTGTAGGTTACTAACGAGGATAGCTGACTTAATAAACTTAAAACATCAAAATATATTAAAAGTGTTGTAAATATATTTTGAACATACTTTGATATATATGTATATATTGTTATAGGTTCGTGAATCAACCAGTGGCCAAGTCTTACTTCCCGACGAAGTAAAAATCTGTGAAAGTGAGTTATAGTCCCACTTTTAAAATCTAATATTTTTGGGATGAGAATACATGCAGGTTTTATAAATGATTTACAAAATAGACACAAGTACGTGAAACTACATTCTATGGTTGAATTATTGAAATCGAATATGCCCCCTTTTTATTAAGTCTGGTAATCTAAGAATTAGGGAACAGACACCCTAATTGATGCGAATCCTAAAGATAGATCTATTGGGCCTAACAAACCCCATCCAAAGTACCGGATGCTTTAGTACTTCGAAATTTATATCATATTCGAAGGGTGTCCCGGAATGATGGGGATATTCTTATATATATGCATCTTGTTAATGTCGGTTACCAGGTGTTCACCATATGAATGATTTTTATCTCTATGTATGGGATGTGTATTGAAATATGAAATCTTGTGGTCTATTGTTACGATTTGATATATATAGGTTAAACCTATAACTCACCAACATTTTTGTTGACGTTTAAAGCATGTTTATTCTCAGGTGAATACTAAGAGCTTCCGCTGTTGCATACTAAAATAAGGACAAGATTTGGAGTCCATGTTTGTATGATATTGTGTAAAAACTGCATTCAAGAAACTGATTTCGATGTAACATATTTGTATTGTAAACCATTATGTAATGGTCGTGTGTAAACAGGATATTTTAGATTATCGTTATTTGATAATCTACGTAAAGATTTTTAAACCTTTATTTATGAAATAAAGGTTATGGTTTGTTTTAAAAATGAATGCAGTCTTTGAAAAACGTCTCATATAGAGGTCAAAACCTCGCAACGAAATCAATTAATATGGAACGTTTTTAATCAATAAGAACGGGACATTTCAGTTGGTATCAGAGCGTTGGTCTTAGAGAATCAGAATTTTGCATTAGTGTGTCTTATCGAGTTTGTTAGGATGCATTAGTGAGTCTGGACTTCGACCGTGTTTACTTGAAAAATGATTGCTTAACAAATTTTGTTGAAAACTATATATTTTTAACATGTGAATATTATGTGATATATTAATCTCTTAACGCGTTTGATATTATGTGATAGATGTCTACCTCTAGAACAAGTCCCATTGACTCACCTAATAATAATGAAGAGTCAAATGTAAATTGGAATGATTCGTGGACTGATTCACAAGTTCCCGAAGAGGAACCGGAAGAAGAGTCGGAACCGGAAGAAGAATCGGAACCGGAAGAAGAATCGGAACCGGATGAAGAAATAGAACCGGTGGGGGAAATAATAAAATGGTTAAGTAAAAGAAAATCCTCAACCAACCGACCAAGGTTAATTATGGTCAATGGTGTTTCCGCCAAGGAAGCTAAATATTGGGAGGATTACCAATTCTCCGATGAATCGGATTCCGACGAGAATTCCGATGATGTTATAGAAATTACCCCAACTGAATTTAAAAAGGCAAAAGAAAATAATAAGGGAAAGGGCATAAAAATAGAGAAATCTAATTCCAACCCCGATGAACTTTATATGTATCGTCAACCCCCGAAGTCCTTAAGTTGTAACAATGACCCGGGAACCTCTAAACCACCAGGTTTTTCTAAACCAATGTGGAAAACGACGGCTCGTATTAGAGGAACATCATATACCCCTAGAAACTTGGCAAAACGAACCAAACCGAAGAAGAAGAAACAAGCGAGTCGGAATAAGGTAGTTGTATTCATGTGGTGTAATATATGTAATATAGTGTGCTTATGCTTTATGATATATGTAAAAATTGCTTGTATTAATAAGTATTTTTTTTGTGAATCTAACTCTTGTCTATTTTACAGTATAAAAACACAAAATGGATAGACAACCCAATATTTTAAGAGACCTACCCGGAGACATGATTGATGAAATCTTATCTAGAGTCGGTCAGAATTCTTCGGCACAACTATTTAAGGCGAGATCAGTTTGTAAGACATTCGAAGAACGTTCCAAGAATGCCTTGGTTTATAAAAGGCTTTTGTTCGAAAGATGGGGGATATCACATTGGGAAATCCATAAGTTACGATGTGTTTACTTTGACGCATATATTGCGGGGAACCCAAATGCTATTTTACGCAATGGGTTAAGAAATTATTTTGACTCAGTATATCCGAATATTAGACTTCGTGATTTAGAAAAAGCGGCTAACATGCAACATAAAGAAGCATGTTATGCTTACGGATTAGTAATGTTCGCTTCTCACCAAAGTGAGAACAAGACCATCGGGCTACAACTATTAAACAAAACGTTCCCACAAGTGACGGAGTCGGTAATTGGGGTAAGAAATGAGGTTTTTAGATTGTTACGGGACTGTTGGACATTACGTAACCCTCGTCCCTTTGACGACGTTACAACACGCTGTCTTATCAACGGCCATAACGGTTATGTTCCACAAGACCAAGGATGGGAAGTAATCCTAGTAAAACCAGAATGCATGACTTGTTTCTGGACGTATGAATTACGTGTCTTTATTGCCTTTGCTGAATGACTTGTGTACTAGCTAGAATTATCTTCACAACCATCTTGTATCAAATTTATTGTGTGCTATATTTCATGCTATATGTAAAATAAGCTGTATTGTAAGTTTGTAAAATATTGTGTAAAAGTTTGAACGCGAAATATTATTATAATCAGTTTTTCATATAGAATTGTAGTAGTTGAATTGTATATTAGCTACTAAGTATGAACTTAACGGGTAGGTACTACCCGAATTTAAACTTATAAAACGCTAATATGAAGACAAAGCTTTTATAAATGAGTTCATATTATGCTACGAAATACTATTAACTACTCTTAATATTCTGTATGATTAACTTGTTCCATTTGACTATTTTGAAGGAAATGGCACCGACTACTCGACACACCGTAAATATGAATGAAGAGGAATTCCGTACTTTTCTAGCTTCAAACATAGCCGCAGTACAGGCTGCGCTACATACCAACAATAACCTTGGATCTAGCATTACAGGAAATCGTGTAGGATGCACCTACAAAGAATTCACTGCCTGCAAACCTTTGGAATTTGATGGAACCGAAGGACCGATCGGATTGAAACGGTGGACCGAGAAGGTCGAATCGGTGTTTGCCATAAGTAAGTGTACTGAAGAGGACAAAGTGAAGTACGCTACGCATACCTTCACTGGTTCTACGTTAACATGGTGGAATACCTATCTAGAGCAAGTGGGACAAGACGATGCGTATGCACTACCGTGGTCAGCATTCAAGCACTTGATGAACGAGAAGTACCGTCCCAGAACCGAGGTCAATAAGCTCAAGACAAAACTTAGAGGGTTACGAACCCAAGGATTTGATATTACCACGTACGAAAGACGATTCACAGAATTGTGCCTATTGTGTCCGGGAGCATTCGAAGATGAGGAAGAGAAGATCGACGCGTTTGTGAAAGGATTACCGGAAAGAATCCAAGAAGATATAAGTTCACACGAGCCCACCTCCATACAACATGCATGTAGAATGGCTCACAAACTAGTGAACCAGATTGAAGAAAGAATTAAAGAACAAACTGCTGAAGAGGCCAATGTGAAGCAAGTCAAAAGAAAGTGGGAGGAAAACGGTGATAAGAATCACCAATACAACAACAACAGCAATTACAACAATAATCGCAACAATTATCCCAACAATCGCACCATCAATCGCAACTACAACAAACGGCCCAACAACAACAACAACAACAACAGCAACTACAACAATCATCCCAATAACAATAATAACCGCAACAACAACAACAATCAGAAGCAGCTATGCCAAAGGTGTGAAAATATCACTCGGGGTTCTGCACCAAATTTTGCAACAAGTGTAAAAGAAATGGTCATAGCGCGGCGAAGTGTGAGGTCTACGGACCAGGGGTTAATAGAACGAAAGGAACAAATGGTGTCGGAATGAGTAATGGCGGAGCAAGTAGTGTCGGAGCAAGTTATGCCAATGTAGTTTGTTATAAATGTGGAAAACCGGGCCACATTATTAGAAATTGCCCGAACCAGGAGAACACGAATGGACAAGGCCGCGGAAGAGTTTTCAATATTAATGCGGCAGAGGCACAGGAAGACCCGGAGCTTGTTACGGGTACGTTTCTTATTGACAATAAATCTGCTTACGTTTTATTTGATTCGGGTGCGGATAGAAGCTATATGAGTAGAGATTTTTGTGCTAAATTAAATTGTCCATTGACGCCTTTGGATAGTAAATTTTTACTCGAATTAGCAAATGGTAAATTAATTTCAGCAGATAATATATGTCGGAATCGAGAAATTAAACTGGTTAGCGAAACATTTAAGATTGATTTGATACCAGTAGAGTTAGGGAGTTTTGATGTGATAATCGGTATGGACTGGTTGAAAGAAGTGAAAGCAGAGATCGTTTGTTACAAAAATGCAATTCGCATTATACGAGAAAAAGGAAAACCCTTAATGGTGTACGGAGAAAAGGACAACACGAAGCTACATCTTATTAGTAATTTGAAGGCACAAAAACTAATAAGAAAAGGTTGCTATGCTGTTCTAGCACACGTTGAGAAAGTACAAACTGAAGAAAAGAGCATCAATGATGTTCCCATTGCAAAAGAATTTCCCGATGTATTTCCGAAAGAATTACCGAGATTACCCCCACATCGATCCGTTGAATTTCAAATAGATCTTGTACCAGGAGCTGCACCAATAGCTCGTGCTCCTTACAGACTCGCACCCAGTGAGATGAAAGAACTGTAAAGCCAATTACAAGAAATTTTAGAGCGTGGTTTCATTCGACCAAGCACATCACCGTGGGGAGCTCCTGTTTTGTTTGTCAAGAAGAAAGATGGTACATTCAGGTTGTGTATCGACTACCGAGAGTTGAACAAACTTACCATCAAGAACTGCTACCCACTACCGAGAATTGACGTCTTATTTGATCAACTACAAGTCTCGTCTGTTTATTCAAAGATTGACTTACGTTTCGGGTATCATCAAATGCGGATGAAAGAAGATGATATTCCAAAGACTGCTTTCAGAACACGTTATGGTCATTACGAGTTTATGGTCATGCCGTTTGGTTTAACTAATGCACCAGCTGTGTTCATGGACCTTATGAACCGAGTGTGTGGACCATACCTTGACAAGTTTGTCATTGTTTTCATTGATGACATACTTATTTACTCAAAGAATGACCAAGAACACGGTGAACATTTGAGAAAGGTGTTAGAAGTATTGAGGAAGGAAGAATTGTACGCTAAGTTTTCAAAGTGTGCATTTTGGTTGGAAGAAGTTCAATTCCTCGGTCACATAGTGAACAAAGAAGGTATTAAGGTGGATCCGGCAAAGATAGAAACTGTTGAAAAGTGGGAAACCCCGAAAACTCCGAAACACATACGCCAATTTTTAGGACTAGCTGGTTACTACAGAAGGTTCATCCAAGACTTTTCCAGAATAGCAAAACCCTTGACTGCATTAACGCATAAAAGGAAGAAATTTAAATGGAATGATGAACAAGAGAAAGCGTTTCAGTTATTGAAGAAAAAGATAACTACGGCACCTATATTGTCATTGCCTGAAGGGAATGATGATTTTGTGATTTATTGTGACGCATCAAAGCAAGGTCTCGGTTGTGTATTAATGCAACGAACGAAGGTGATTACTTATGCGTCTAGACAATTGAAGATTCACGAACAAAATTATACGACGCATGATTTGGAATTAGGCGCTGTTGTTTTTGCATTAAAGACTTGGAGGCACTACTTATATGGGGTCAAAAGTATTATATATACCGACCACAAAAGTCTTCAACACATATTTAATCAGAAACAACTGAATATGAGGCAGCGTAGGTGGATTGAATTATTGAATGATTACGACTTTGAGATTCGTTACCACCCGGGGAAGGCAAATGTGGTAGCCGATGCCTTGAGCAGGAAGGACAGAGAACCCATTCGAGTAAAATCTATGAATATAATGATTCATAATAACCTTACTACTCAAATAAAGGAGGCGCAACAAGGAGTTTTAAAAGAGGGAAATTTAAAGGATGAAATACCCAAAGGATCGGAGAAGCATCTTAATATTCGGGAAGACGGAACCCGGTATAGGGCTGAAAGGATTTGGGTACCAAAATTTGGAGATATGAGAGAAATGGTACTTAGAGAAGCTCATAAAACCAGATACTCAATACATCCTGGAACGGGGAAGATGTACAAGGATCTCAAGAAACATTTTTGGTGGCCGGGTATGAAAGCCGATGTTGCTAAATACGTAGGAGAATGTTTGACGTGTTCTAAGGTCAAAGCTGAGCATCAGAAACCATCAGGTCTACTTCAACAACCCGAAATCCCGTAATGGAAATGGGAAAACATTACCATGGATTTCATCACTAAATTGCCAAGGACTGCAAGTGGTTTTGATACTATTTGGGTAATAGTTGATCGTTTCACCAAATCAGCACACTTCCTGCAAATAAGAGAAGATGACAAGATGGAGAAGTTAGCACGACTGTATTTGAAGGAAGTCATCTCCAGACATGGAATACCAATCTCTATTATCTCTGATAGGGATGGCAGATTTATTTCAAGATTCTGGCAGACATTACAACAAGCATTAGGAACTCGTCTAGACATGAGTACTGCCTATCATCCACAAACTGATGGGCAGAGCGAAAGGACGATACAAACGCTTGAAGACATGCTACGAGCATGTGTTATTGATTTCGGAAACAGTTGGGATCGACATCTACCGTTAGCAGAATTTTCCTACAACAACAGCTACCATTCAAGCATTGAGATGGCGCCGTTTGAAGCACTTTATGGTAGAAAGTGCAGGTCTCCGATTTGTTGGAGTGAAGTGGGGGATAGACAGATTACGAGTCCGGAGATTATACAAGAAACTACCAAGAAGATCATCCAAATTCAACAACGGTTGAAAACCGCCCAAAGTCGACAAAAGAGCTACGCTGACATTAAAACAAAAGATATAGAATTTGAAATTGGAGAGATGGTCATGCTTAAAGTTGCACCTTGGAAAGGCGTTGTTCGATTTGGTAAACGAGGGAAATTAAATCCAAGGTATATTGGACCATTCAAGATTATTGATCGTGTCGGACCAGTAGCTTACCGACTTGAGTTACCTCAACAACTCGCGGCTGTACATAACACTTTCCACGTCTCGAATTTGAAGAAATGTTTTGCTAAAGAAGATCTCACTATTCCGTTAGATGAAATCCAAATCAATGAAAAACTTCAATTCATCGAAGAACCCGTCGAAATAATGGATCGTGAGGTTAAAAGACTTAAGCAAAACAAGATACCAATTGTTAAGGTTCGATGGAATGCTCGTAGAGAACCCGAGTTCACCTGGGAGCGTGAAGATCAGATGAAGAAGAAATACCCGCATCTATTTCCAGAAGATTCGTCAACACCTTCAACAGCTTAAAATTTCAGGACGAAATTTATTTAACGGGTAGGTACTGTAGTGACCCGAACTTTTCCATGTTTATATATATTAATTGAGATTGATATTTACATGATTAAATATTTCCAACATGTTAAGCAATCAAACTTGTTAAGACTTGATTAATTGAAATATGTTTCATATAGACAATTGACCACCCAAGTTGACGAAATTTATTTAACGGGTAGGTACTATATGATGACATATATATAGATATATATATATATAGTTAACTTGATACTATGATAAGTAAACACATCATTAAGTATATTAACAATGAACTACATATGTAAAAACAAGACTACTAACTTAATGATTTTTAACCGAGACATATATGTAACGATTATCGTTGTAAAGACATTTAATGTATATATATCATATTAAGAGATATTCATACATGATAATATCATGATAATATAATAATTTAAAATCTCATTTGATATTATAAACATTGGGTTAACAACATTTAACAAGATCGTTAACCTAAAGGTTTTAAAACAACACTTACATGTAACGACTAACGATGACTTAACGACTCAGTTAAAATGTATATACATGTAGTGTTTTAATATGTATTTATACACTTTTGAAAGACTTCAATACACTTATCAAAATACTTCTACTTAACAAAAATGCTTACAATTACATCCTCGTTCAGTTTCATCAACAATTCTACTCGTATGCACCCGTATTCGTACTCGTACAATACACAGCTTTTAGATGTATGTACTATTGGTATATACACTCTAATGATCAGCTCTTAGCAGCCTATGTGAGTCACCTAACACATTTGGGAACCATCATTTGGCAACTAGCATGAAATATCTCATAAAATTACAAAAATATGAGTAATCATTCATGACTTATTTACATGAAAACAAAATTACATATCCTTTATATCTAATCCATACACCAACGACCAAAAACACCTACAAACACTTTCATTCTTCAATTTTCTTCATCTAATTGATCTCTCTCAAGTTCTTTCTTCAAGTTCTAAGTGTTCTTCATATATTCTACAAGTTCTAGTTACATAAAATCAAGAATACTTTCAAGTTTGCTAGCTCACTTCCAATCTTGTAAGGTGATCACCCAACCTCAAGAAATCTTTGTTTTTTACAGTAGGTTATCATTCTAATACAAGGTAATAATCATATTCAAACTTTGGTTCAATTTCTATAACTATAACAATCTTATTTCAAGTGATGATCTTACTTGAACTTGTTTTCGTGTCATGATTCTACTTCAAGAACTTCGAGCCATCCAAGGATCCGTTGAAGCTAGATCTATTTTTCTCTTTTCCAGTAGGTTTATCCAAGGAACTTAAGGTAGTAATGATGTTCATAACATCATTCGATTCATACATATAAAGCTATCTTATTCGAAGTTTTAAACTTGTAATCACTAGAACATAGTTTAGTTAATTCTAAACTTGTTCGCAAACAAAAGTTAATCCTTCTAACTTGACTTTTAAAATCAACTAAACACATGTTCTATATCTATATGATATGCTAACTTAATGATTTAAAACCTGAAAACACGGAAAACACCGTAAAACCGGATTTACGCCGTCGTAGTAACACCGCGGGCTGTTTTGGGTTAGTTAATTAAAAACTATGATAAACTTTGATTTAAAAGTTATTATTTTGATAAAATGATTTTTATTATGAACATGAAACTATATCCAAAAATTATGGTTAAACTCAAAGTGGAAGTATGTTTTCTAAAATGGTCATCTAGACGTCGTTCTTTCGACTGAAATGACTACCTTTACAAAAACGACTTGTAACTTATTTTTCCGACTATAAACCTATACTTTTTCTGTTTAGATTCATAAAATAGAGTTCAATATGAAACCATAGCAATTTGATTCACTCAAAACGGATTTAAAATGAAGAAGTTATGGGTAAAACAAGATTGGATAATTTTTCTCATTTTAGCTACGTGAAAATTGGTAACAAATCTATTCCAACCATAACTTAATCAACTTATTGTATATTATATAATCTTGAGATACCACAGACACGTATACAATGTTTCGACCTATCATGTCGACACATCTATATATATTTCGGAACAACCATAGACACTCTATATGTGAATGTTGGAGTTAGCTATACAGGGTTGAGGTTGATTCCAAAATATATATAGTTTGAGTTGTGATCAATACTGAGATACGTATACACTGGGTCGTGGATTGATTCAAGATAATATTTATCGATTTATTTCTGTACATCTAACTGTGAACAACTAGTTGTAGGTTACTAACGAGGACAGCTGACTTAATAAACTTAAAACATCAAAATATATTAAAAGTGTTGTAAATATATTTTGAACATACTTTGATATATATGTATATATTGTTATAGGTTCGTGAATCAACCAGTGGCCAAGTCTTACTTCCCGACGAAGTAAAAATCTGTGAAAGTGAGTTATAGTCCCACTTTTAAAATCTAATATTTTTGGGATGAGAATACATGCAGGTTTTATAAATGATTTACAAAATAGACACAAGTACGTGAAACTACATTCTATGGTTGAATTATCAAAATCGAATATGCCCCCTTTTTATTAAGTCTGGTAATCTAAGAATTAGGGAACAGACACCCTAATTGACGCGAATCCTAAAGATAGATCTATTGGGCCTAACAAACCCCATCCAAAGTACCGGATGCTTTAGTACTTCGAAATTTATATCATATCCGAAGGGTGTCCCGGAATGATGGGGATATTCTTATATATATGCATCTTGTTAATGTCGGTTACCAGGTGTTTACCATATGAATGATTTTTATCTCTATGTATGGGATGTGTATTGAAATATGAAATCTTGTGGTCTATTGTTACGATTTGATATATATAGGTTAAACCTATAACTCACTAACATTTTTGTTGACGTTTAAAGCATGTTTATTCTCAGGTGAATACTAAGAGCTTCCGCTGTTGCATACTAAAATAAGGACAAGATTTGGAGTCCATGTTTGTATGATATTGTGTAAAAACTGCATTCAAGAAACTGATTTCGATGTAACATATTTGTATTGTAAACCATTATGTAATGGTCGTGTGTAAACATGATATTTTAGATTATCGTTATTTGATAATCTACGTAAAGATTTTTAAACCTTTATTTATGAAATAAAGGTTATGGTTTGTTTTAAAAATGAATGCAGTCTTTGAAAAACGTCTCATATAGAGGTCAAAACCTCGCAACGAAATCAATTAATATGGAACGTTTTTAATCAATAAGAACGGGACATTTCATATTCATCCCATCAACGCCTATTTGTTCCTCATGCTTCGGTGACCCTAAGTTCATGATTCCCAAATCAAGTCGTCCTACTTGTGTAAACGTGTAAATTTAACATCCAAGTGGTTAGGTGACCTTTATCCCACAAGTGTGCGAAATTTACCTCAATCATATTAGTTTGCTCACAACGGTTAGGTGACCTTTATCCCATTATGAGTTCCCTAATATTTTCAATTGTCACACAAAAGGATGGCGTTTAACTTGTTTGCCTTGTCGATTAAGGGATTTTAAGTTTTCGTTAATTCTAGTTTAAGAAAACATTTATGCCATACACCAACATGCATTTAGTGTATGGTTCATTTGAAATCCATTTTCAAGTCTTGTAATTTTAGCCAATTACTTGATATAAACCATTTTATATATATGATCCTTATCATGTTCTTAATAACTGTTTTTAATTTAGCCATTTAAATTGACGTTTTGCATGTTGTTAATAATTTAACCAATTAAATTGTAGTTATGCTTGTTGTTAACTTGAGTGATAATTTGTTGTAGTAACATACACAATCCACAATTATACAAGAAATATAACAACCACGCATGCAAACAAATGTGTTCACAATCAAGCCAATTTGGTAGACATTTGTTTAGCCGAAAACAAATGTCACCGGTTAAGGGTTATAACACTAAGTAGGAGATTTCAAAATCTCCCACTTAGTCTTGCATCCAAATGCATCTTCCAAGTCTTCATCTTGTATCTTCATTTTTACAAAAAACATATCCTAATACATTTTTCTAGAAAATAAAAATACAACCTAATCTATTTTACATACCAAATATAAAATAAATTACATAACCAAAATAACAATATTACAAACCAACTTGAATGAATATTATAACCACATGAATGAATTAATATTACATACCAAATGAATTATTAATAATCATCCAAACATGCAACCATTCAAACAAAAGGTCAAGGCTTGATTGTGAACTTCAACATACAACAAATTTGACTAATTTGCAAGTTCCAAACCTATTTGGAACTCTTCCTAAAATCGGCCAACTATACCAACCCTCCCAAACCCGAAAGTTTTTGCATTCCATATTCATGCATGTACTTAGAATGCAAATATAGCGGGTTTAAAGGCCATATAAGAAGCATAATCCATAGACTTCGGCTCTAGATACCATTGATGGAATTTAACAAGTTCATGAAACATGTTCTTATAGTTAACATAATTACAAAACCAATTTGTAGTAGTGTTAAAGCAAGCGGAAGCAAAATGATAAGTTCATGTTATATGTTTAGCCATTAAGTTAAATTCCATGTTAATATCAAGTCTAGAATATATACTTACATATAAAAACAAGAGGAGAAGATATATATACCTCCTCAAGCAATTTGAGGGTTGTTTCCAAGTTGCAAGATGGTGATGAAGATGATGGAAATAGAGCTTCTAACTTGAAGCCTCAAGCAAGAAATACCCCAAGCAATAACCCCAACACTTTTTCCTTTAGTTAGGATTTGTTTTACACTTAATGTGAGCTTGTAACACCAAAGTTAGAACCCCTTTTGAGTCCCAAACAGCCCACAGCAGTAGACAGCAGCAGGAGGATTTTTATGCAGTTTTTTTACTTGTTGTTTGATGTGTATTGCATGTACTAGTGAGTCAAGACCTTGGTAAACTTATTAAGCATGTACCTAGGAGTTATGACCTCAAAAGTAACAAAAGGAATAAGCATGGGAGGTCTTCTTGGTTGAACAAAATCTGCCCACACTTTCATTATTTTATACAAGATGTTAATTTTATAAAACTTGTATAAAATAAACATGTATTTGTTACTTGCAATAATTTTATAAACCATTTTATAAAATATAACACAACATAATTATTTAAACCTATAAATAATTAAATACAAATTATCCAAATAATTTATTTCAAGTAATAACATTTCAGAAAACCGATTTTCTAAAGCTCAAGTGTCGCATATTTATTTAACGATCCAGTCGTTAAGATTAAATACATATAAAGTGTTGGTAAGCTTGTTATTGGGTATGACCCGACTTGGATCAAAACATATCAGCCGCATTAATTTAATATGTCTCTCGAGCATACGAAATACCTTCAAACTATGCACATGAATATAATATAATATATAATTAATTCTTAAAATTGATATATATATTATATTATATTATATAATCCGTCGACAAGCTAGGAGCCAAGCTTGTGTGAGCTGGATTCCACAGCTCCGCACTCGCGGATCTCTGAAGAGCAAAATCCATCGCACTCGCGGAGCCCAAAAAGTCAGAAATCCACCTTTAAAAGGCCGAGCATTCGGCCGAATTTTTTACATCTTTTTCTCATTCATCATACGTAATATATATATATATATATATATATATATATATATATATATATATATATATATATATATATATATATATATATATATATATATATATATATATATATATTTATATTTTAATTTTAATTTTAATTTTAAATCCTAATAATAAGGGTATGTTAGCGAATATTGTAAGGGTGTAAGTCGAAATTCTGTCCGTGTAACGCTACGCTATTTTTAATCATTGTAAGTTATGTTCAACCTTTTTAAATTAATGTCTCGTAGCTAAGTTATTATTATGCTTATTTAATGCCGAAGTAATCGTGATGTTTGACTAAATATTAAATTTGGGTAATTGGGCTTTGTACCATAATTGGGGTTTGGACAAAAGAACGACACTTGTGGAAATTAGACTATGGGCTATTAATGGGCTTTATATTTGTTTAACTAAATGATAGTTTGTTAATTTTAATATAAAGATTTACAATTGGACGTCCCTATAAATAACCATATACACTCGATCGGACACGATGGGCGGGATATTTATATGTACGAATAATCGTTCATTTAACCGGACACGGGAATGGATTAATAGTCACTAGAATTATTAAAACAGGGGTAAAATTATATACAAGGACACTTGGTGTAATTGTTAACAAAGTATTAAAACCTTGGGTTACACGCATTTGATATCCTGGTATAATTATTAAACAAAGTATTAAAACCTTGTTACAGTTTAAGTCCCCAATTAGTTGGAATATTTGACTTCAGGTATAAGGATAATTTAACGAGGACACTCGCACTTTATATTTATGACTGATGGACTGTTATGGACAAAAACCAGACGGACATATTAAATAATCCAGGACAAAGGACAATTAACCCATGGGCATAAAACTAAAAATCAACATGTCAAACATCATGATTACGGAAGTTTAAATAAGCATAATTCCTTTATTTTCATATTTAATTGCACTTCTAATTATTACACTTTTATTTATTGTTATTGTATTTAATTGCACTTTTAATTTTCGTACTCTTTAATTATCGTAATTTTATTTTATCGCACTTTTATTTATTCGCAATTTCATTATCGTTATTTATTTTACGCTTTAAATTAAGTCTTTTATTTATTTAATATTTTACATTAGGTTTTAACTACGACTAAAGTTTTAAAAATCGACAAACCGATCATTAAACGGTAAAAACCCCCCTTTATAATAATAATATTACTTATATATATTTGTATTTTTATAAATTAAAACTAATATAGCGTTAAGCTTTGTTGAAAAGATTCCCTGTGGAACGAACCGGACTTACTAAAAACTACACTACTGTACGATTAGGTACACTGCCTATAAGTGTTGTAGCAAGGTTTAGGTATATCAATTCTATAAATAAATAAATATCTTGTGTAAAATTGTATAGTATTTAATAGTATTTCCTAGTAAAAATAAAGCTATTTCATATACACCTCGCAGCACATCAAAAACCCCGAAAACTCCGAAGCATATATGCCAATTTTTAGGACTGGCTGGTTACTACAGAAGGTTCATCCAAGATTTTTCCAAAATAGCAAAACCCTTGACTGCATTGACGCATAAAGGGAAGAAATTTGAATGGAAGGATGAACAGTAGAAAGCATTTCAATTGTTGAAGAAAAAGCTAACTACGGCACCTATATTGTCATTGCCTGAAGGGAATGACGATTTGTGATATATTGTGACGCCTCAAAGCATGGCCTCGGCTGTGTATTAATGCAACGAATGAAAGTGATTGCTTATACGTCTAGACAATTGAAAATTCACGAGCAAAATTATACGACTCACGATTTGGAATTGGGCGCTGTTGTTTTTGCATTAAAGACTTGGAGGCACTACTTATATAGTGTCAAAAGTATTATATATACCGACCACAAAAGTCTTAAACACATATTTAATCAGAAATAACTGAACATGAGGCAGCGTAGATGGATTGAGTTATTGAATGATTACGATTTCGAGATTTGTTACCACCCGGGGAAGGCTAATGTGGTAGCCGACGCTTTGAGTAGAAAGGACATAGAACCTATGCGGGTAAAAGCTATGAATATAATTATTTGTACTAACCTTACTACTCAAATAAAGGAGGCGCAACAGGGAGTTGTAAAAGAAGGGAATTTGAAAAATGAAATACCCAAAGGGTCAGAGAAACACCTTAATATTCGGGAAGACGGAACTCGATATAGAGCTGAAAGAATTTGGGTACCAAGGTTTGGAGATGTGAGAGAAAAGGTACTTAAGAAAGCACATAAAACCAGATATTCAATACATCCCGGAGCGGGAAAGATGTACAAAGATCTCAAGAAGCACTTTTGGTGGCCGGGTATGAAATTCGATATTGCAAGATATGTAGGAGAATGCTTGACATGTTCTAAGGTCAAAGCTGAATATCAGAAACCATCAGGTCTACTTCAACAACCTGAAATCCCAGAATGGAAATGGAAAAACATTACCATGGATTTAATTACTAAATTGCTAAGGACTGCAAGTGGTTATGATACTATTTGGGTAATAGTCGATCGTCTCACCAAATCAGCACACTTTTTGCTAATGAGAGAAGATGATAAAATGGAGAAGTTGGCGCGATTATATTTGAAGGAAGTTGTCTCCAGACATGGAATACCAATCTCTATTATCTCTGATAGGGATGACAGATTTGTTTCAAGGTTTTGGCAGACATTACAGCAAGCATTGGGAACTCGTTTAGACATGAGTACTGCCTATCATCCACAAACTGATGGGTAGAGTGAAAGGACAATACAGACGCTTGAAGACATGCTACGAGCATATGTTATTGATTTTGAAAACAGTTGGGATCGACATCTACCGTTAGCAGAATTTTCCTACAACAACAGTTACCATTCAAGTATTGAGATGACGCCATTTGAAGCACTTTATGGTAGAAAGTGCAGGTCTCAATTTTTTAGAGTGAAGTGGGGGATAGATAGATTACGGGTCCAGAGATAATACAAGAAACTACCGAGAAGATCATCCAAAATTCAACAACGGTTGAAAACCGCCCAAAGTCGACAAAAGAGCTACGCTGACATTAAAAGAAAAGATATAGAATTTGAAATTAGAGAGATGGTCATGCTTAAAGTTGCAACTTGGAAAGGTGTTATTCGATTTGGTAAATGAAGGAAATTAAATCCAAGGTATATTGGACCATTCAAGATTATTGATCGTGTCGAACCAGTAGCTTACCGACTTGAGTTACCTCAACAACTCGCGGCTGTACATAACACTTTCCACGTCCCGAAGTTGAAGAAATGTTTTGCTAAAGAAGATCTCACTATTCCATTAGACGAAATCCAAATCAACGAAAAACTTCAATTCATCGAAGAACCCGTCGAAATAATGGATCGTGAGGTTAAAAGACTTAAGCAAAACAAGATACCAATTGTTAAGGTTTGATGGAATGCTCGTAGAGGACCTGAATTCACCTGGGAGCGTGAAGATCAGATGATGAAGAAATACCTGCACCTATTTCCAGAAGATTCTTCAACACCTTCAACAACTTAAAATTTCGGGATGAAATTTATTTAACGGGTAGGTACTGTAGTGACCCGAACTTTTCCATGTTTATATATATTAAATGAAATTGATATTTACATGATCAAGTGTTTTCAACATGTTAAGCAATTAAACTTGTTAAGACTTGATTAATTGAAATAGGTTTCATGTATACAATTGACCACCCAAGTTGATCGGCGATTCACGAACGTTAAAACTTGTAAGAACTATATGATGATATATATATATATATATATATATATATATATATATATATGGATATGTATATAGCTAACATGATATTATGAAAAGTAAGTATCTCACAAGGTATATTAATAATGAGTTATATACATAAAATGAGACTATTGAATTATGAAACTCGAAACGATATATATAACGATTATCGTTATCCTTACTAAATACATATGTATCATATTATGATATATTCATTGTTGGTGATTTGTGTCACCAATATGATTTAAGTGTAATGAGATTAATTTGTTAACCAAAATAATCTTGGTAAATATCGAACAAGTTTGGGAAAGTGTGGAGTGCACACTTGTTTGAACTTATCTTGATTATGACGGGGGTTCGGGGGCAGCGCCCCTGATGGCGGGGTCCAAGGGGTAGAGCCCCTGGCTGGGATCGAGCTGACCTGGAATTAAATGAGATCGTTAATATCGCTTTATTAAAAATGTGTTAAAATTTGATTTAAAGCTTTCAACAACATTAAATGAGATCGTTAACTTAAAGCTTTGAAAAACAACACTTACATGTAACGACTAACGATGACTTAACGACTCTAGTTAAAATGAATATACATGTAGTGTATTAAGATGTATTAGTACACTTTTGAAAGACTTCAAGACACATATCAAAGTAATTCTACTTAGCAAAAATGCTTACAGTTACATTTCCATTCATTTTCATCAACAATTTTGCTCGTAGTCATTCAGTATTTGTATCCGTATTATACACAGCTTCTAGACATACTTACTATGAGTATATACCAATAGGAACTAGCATGGGATTCCTCTCTTGATTATGTCATGCATGACTAATCAAATTTAACTTCTACCATGAACTAGTCAACTAACTAGAACTCCTTTTAACCCCACTCACCACTCATCATTCACCACTCACCAATCAATCCATTTCACTTCCAATTCTCTTTCTAATTCTCTCTCAACACCTACACACACTTAAGAACGAAGTTTTCCAGTAAACTAATCATCATCTTCATCAAAAAATTACTTCAAGAATCAAGCTATAATCATCATAGGAAGAACACTTCAAGAACACTTCAACAATCCTTTCAAGTTTACTAGTTTACTTCCAAGCTTTCTAATCCATTCCAAGTAATCATCTAAGATCAAGAAACCTTTGTTATTTACAGTAGGTTATCTTTCTTATTCAAGGTAATATTCATATTGATGTTATGCGAGGTGTATACAAAATAGTTATATTTTTATTACGAAATACTATTAAATACGATACAATTTTACACAAGTTATTTATTTATTATTAGAGTGGATATACCTAAACCTTGCTACAACACTATAGGCAGTGTACCTAATCGTAGAGTAGTGTAGTTTTTGGTAAGTCCGGTTCGTTCCGCAGGGAGCTAGCCAAGTTTAACGCTATATATATTTTAAACTATATTTGTATATATATATATATATATATATATATATATATATATATATATATATATATATATATATATATATATATATATATATATATATATAACTAATATTATTATTATCATAAAAGGGGGTTTTACCGTTTAATGACTGGTTTGTCGATTTTAAAACTTCAGTCACAATTAAAACCTAATGTAAAATATTAAATATACAAATGACTTAATTTAAAGCGTAAAGTAAATGACAAATAATAATAATGCGATAATTGAAAGTACGATAATTAAAAGTGCCATAAATAAAATGACAGTAAATAAAAGTGCGATGAGATATAAAATAAAGGAATTATGCTTATTTAAACTTCCGTAATCATGATGTTTGACGTGTTGATTTTAATTTATTACCATGGGTTAATTGTCCTTTGTCCTGGATTATTTGATATATCCATACGGTTTTTTGTCCATAACAGTCCATCAGTCATAAATATAAAGTGCGAGTGTCCTCATCAAATTATCCTTATACCAGAAGTCAAATATTCCAACTAATTGGGGACTTAAACTGTAATAAGGTTTTAATACATTGTTAATGATTACACCAGGTTATCGACTGTGTACAATCCAAGGTTTTAATACTTTATTATCAATTACACCAAGTGTCCTTCTAATTAATTCACCCCTGTTTTAATGAGTCCATTGACTATTAATCCATCCCAGTGTTCGGTTAAATGAACGATTATTAGTATTTATAAATATCCCGCCCATCGTATCCGATTGAGTGTATGTGGTTATTTATAATTACTTCAAATTGTGAATCTCTATATTAAATTAACGAACTATCATTCAGTTAAACAATTATAAAGCCCATTAATAATCCATAGTCCAATTTCCACAAGTGTCCGATTGAGTGTATGTGGTTATTTATAATTACTTCAAATTGTAAATCCCTATATTAAATTAACGAACTATCATTCAGTTAAACAATTATAAAGCCCATTAATAATCCATAGTCCAATTTCCACAAGTGTCGGTCTTTTGTCCAAACCCCAATTATGGTCCAAAGCCCAATAACCCCGTCTTTAATATTTAGCCCAACATCACGATTACTTCGATTTAAATAAGCATAATAATAACTTAGCTACGAGAAATTAATTTAAAAAGGTTGAACATAACTTACAATGATTATTAGTAGCGTAGCGTTACACGGATAGAATTTCGACTTACAAACTTAAAACATTCGCCAACATAACCTTATTATTATTAAACTTTAAATTAAGATTAAAATTATATATATATATATATATATATATATATATATATATATATATATATATATATATATATATATATATATATATATATATATATATATATATATTACGTAGATAGAAAGAAGGAAAAGGAATGATGAATCGAGCAGAATTCGTTGCCTTTTATCGGCCCACTTGATCACTGTGTGCTCCGCAAGTGCGGTATTTTTGTTCTTCATAGCTCCGCAGTCGTGGAGCTTTGGATTCCAGCTCATTGATCAAATCCAAAACATGGGCTGCGTATAATTATAATATATAATAATATATATAATTAATTATATATTATATTATATTCTTGTGCTTAGTTGACTTGTAATTTTTGGTCCGTTGCGTCGCACGCTGATAGTTGGTTCATGTCCCGGTTCCAGATTTTCGAACGTCCTTGCGTACAATTTAATATCTTGTACTTTGCGTTTTGCAGCTCGTACTCTTGTAACTTTTAGACTTTTCTCATCAATAAATTGAACCACTTGGATTGTATTTTGTACTTTTGAGCTTTTTGGTCGTTTGTGTCTTCAATTCGTCGAATCTGTCTTTTGTCTTCACCTTTTATTATTTAAACGAATATCACTTGTAAATAGAACAATTGCAACTAAAATCTTGTCTTTCTTGAGGGATAATGCTATGAAATATATGTTCGTTTTTAGCATTATCAAATATTCTCACACTTGAGCATTGCTTGTCCTCAAGCAATATAGAACTTGAATATAACTTTACTAGAATCACTTCTTTATTCTTCACACTTTGTACATAAGTGATTTTAATACGGCGGTATGAACAATGGTAGTAACGATGTGGTTTACAGTCCCACATGACTATAAAAATTTAGATTCTTTAAGGAAATTGGATCTTTATGAAAACTTTTGATCTTTTGAAAATTCAATCTAGCTTTTATCCTAGATAAGATTTCCAGAATAACCCTTCACCGGTGTTTGCAAAATGTTTTTGTGGGTTTGGTGGGTTTCAGATTTGAAAATTTTAGCTCAAAATTTGCGGTTTTGTGTCACCCATTTGCTAACCTTGTATTAGGAAAGCAACACATCCAGTTTACTTGCTTCGTATATTACCTTTCGGTAAACTACCGTCCGGTTGTAAAGGAAAGTGTTGAACAAGCAACTGTTAAGGCAATGTCTCGTGACATGCTTTTGATTATGGTCTATATCGTGTCGGATAGAATTAATATCCTTTGTAGGAGCAATAGTAAAGATCACCCTATAGTTTTTTGGTCTGGCACAAGCAACTGTCTTTGACCATGCTATGCAACCACCGTTCTTACGGTTGACACCCGACTTGGTTCAGGTGACCTAATGAATTCCGGTGAATTCTTAGGATTTTACGTTCAATGGTAATGAACGCATTGAAAATAGGGTTTTCAGAAAACAAATCGGTTTGTAATTTGATCAAAATATTTTCTCGTTCAAGCTCGAGTTTAGATATCATTGAATTCCATGACTTTGTAATTCTCAATCTTTAAGGTCAATCCCAAAGATTGAGTAATATCAGGCTTAAAAGCTGATTTTTAATCTTTAGGAGATTATCCTTTCTGGGGATCTGATTCATTAGTCTTATAAGCTAATTTGCATTGTGCCCCCATTGTATGAGACAGATCCTCTCATGGTTAGGATAAGTCTGACCACTTGGAGACCCTGTTTTATGCTGAGGTCCGTGGATTTCCAGCTGATTTTCGAGAAAACTTTTCAAGGTTTTTCGTAAGCTCTACAACTGGTCTGGACGACAACTTCCTGACCTAAATCAAGAAGTGCGTGTCTTTTTCTCGGAAGACTTTACTTCCTTTTAAATCAAGTGGCACATTTCTTTCAAATTTATTATAAAAAATCGGGCAAAACTGATTAAATCGTTGAAAACAAAAGTATCTTCAATTATTTGTACAAAAATATGTGATATATGTAATTTGAATAATTTGGTAAATTTTTCCCACACTTGGCTTTTATTTTCCTTTCTTTGCCTTTTTATTTTCCCCTATTCCATTTTTAAATGAATTCAAGCGTTTTGGGTTTTTTCTCAATTTATGTCCTTTACGAGGTAACAACAATTTCGGTGTTAATACCTACTTTTATCGTTCATAAATATGTATAAACATGATTTTGAATTCATTTAGTTGAAAAATTTTTAAAAATTTTACTAGAAGTGGGTAGTCAGTTTATAAGACTAGGACTGTTATTTATTATCAGAGAGCACTAGATTCTAATTCAACTACTGCGTTACTAGTATTTTTAATGGTAACCAAGTGTTTAAATTAAATTTTTTTAAAAATCCGAAAGAGTTTAACCCCTTCCCACACTTTAGATCTTGCAATGCCCTCATTTGCAAGAAATCAGTAACAATTTAAATTATTGAGGGTGATTAGCGTAGAAAAATGATTAAATATTACCAAAGTTTCCAAACATATTGTTGTTTGTGTTGAATGATAAATGGTGCACATCATTTGTTCATTCCATCTGTTGTTACATCACACTTGTTTTTCGTTTTGTCGTCAAAATTAATAGTTTTTGCTGAACTTAATGCCAGTCTTTGAAAGTGCGCTGTTTTACCCTGTTTTGTACATGAGATAAACTACAAACATATATATACATATTTTTGAAGTTGGGTATATCACCCCACATTCAAAAAATTATTAAAATCTAATAATAAAAGTTAGAAAATTATAAAAACTATTATAGTATCAAAAGAAGTATTAAAAGTATAAAATTACAAGTTACCAAATAAATAAAAATAGGCATAAAAGAAAATTAGGGTTGATGAGGATGGTTTCAGTAGGGATTCCATTCATAGCCGTAAGTGCTGTAGAATGCTTGAGCTGGGTCATATGTAGGGTACGGTGGTCGGGTCTGTATAGTCCAGGGAGGAAATACGGGCATTGAAGTAGGAATGTAGTTTGTATTTATGTATGCACAATGACTTATGATTTGGCTTTGATGATACTGCCAATCTTGAAATGCTCGTTGTCTAGTCATTTCATACTCATGTTGAGCCATAAAAAGTTGCATTTCCGTCATCTGATTCCCCCTCCCGCATTACCTTGCTGCTGATCTCTTTCGACCTGTGGATGATTGCCATCATATGGTGCTGCAGCGTTATGTCATTTCTTCAAAACTTTAGCACCATGATACACGCGTAAATCTATTCTATCACGGGGTTCTGGTTCTGCCATTAATAATCCCCCCCCCCCGACTTCTATCCACACCGAGATGCTCAGCAATTAAAATAATAAATATACTACCTCCTATTATACTATTAGGCAGCATACCCCTAACCATAGCCGATAAATAATAACCCACACAGTAAGGTATACTTATAGCGCTCGGTGGGTCTCGAATACACATGTGGTAAAATAAATCTTATTCATTTACCTTTTCTTTGTTCCTACCTCGCTGTGTAATCGAGTTTGCTAAAAACCTGTGGATCACTCTTAACTCAGCTCTATCAACATCAATATAATAGTAAGATCCTCCACGAAATCGGTTATGGCTAGTCATTCTACTCCATATTCCATTCATATCAAAATTTTCATCAACCCTCCTACCATTAACTATCAACCTTTGACAATCAGTAGATGCTAGTTCTTCAGGCGTATATATATGTAAAGCCTGAGCCATATCCAGTAGAGACATATGGTGCATCTCACCTCCTAATTAAAATCTAATAAAGCTCCGATCGGTTAAGGTAGCTACCCGATCATTTATTTCAATACTACATAATAATTCCACACACCATTCTCTATATACAGGCCTACGTATATTGCACAAACGTTCCCAATCATTAAAAGTAGAATTACCATACCTTTGTGTAAGTAATTCTCTGATTGGATCGGCCAATCCCATGCTTCTAACGGTTCCCAATCTATTACCCTGGGTACTTCAACATCATTAGACTGAAGGGTGTGTAAGTTCCTCTGATATTTTGGATAGTCTATCCAAAATCTGTCAAACCTCAAGTTTGGGTGTAAATTTGCCTCAGTGATATTTGAAAATGAAATGACTTGATGGGGTATATTTTTTCTGTATTGGTCGTTAATCTCCTGCTCGTCTGCATTAGGAGGAGCATTGCGAGCTTGGGATGAAGATTTACCCCTTTCAGTCTGCAAAACACATTAAACCCAATTTTTGTGCATCCAAATATGCATTAGTGTTAGCAAAATCATTAATCAAAACAATCAGAATGACATGTTTAATCCATATTAAACTTTATACGCATTTTCATAATATTAACAATTCTACACTTTTACAAATAAACATATATGAAAATGTATACAATGTTTCTTAGCATTCATCTTCTAAAACATGTCAAAAATAATCATTATAGCAATTAAACAAGTTCCACATGGCATTCATATCAATTAAATCGAGTTCATGCATTTTTGACTCAAAAAGTCCACTTTAATACTCAAAAATCATGTTTAGGATCAAAGTTTTGATCATTTAACAACCTAAACGTATTACACTACTTAATTTAGCATAAACTAACAAAAAAATTCGGGCATAACCCGTTTATATCAAAAAGCCCCAATTTTGCTCAAGAACCCAAACCATAGATTACTCAAAATTTGAAGTTTAAGGCTTCTAATCATGTTAAATAGCATCAATCTAGGTTATACAAGCATAATATACAAACAATTTAAGCACAATTAAACTAGAAATCATCAAAATCAAATTAGGTATAATTTTGCTCAAGAACACAAAAAATTTCGGATTAAAGAGTGTTTAGATGTAGAAATTACCGATTTCCCTGAGTAACTTCTTGGGAAGAATCTCCTCATCGTGATTTTAACAAAAAATTTGATGATTAACGGTGAAAAATCGTGATTTTGAGAGTATTTTTGTGGGTATTTTCGCAGCAATTTTTGGGTGTGGTGTGTTTGGGGACTGGTCTGTCGGCCAGTTAACCCTTTCTGGATTTTCATTGCTCTGCGAGTGCGGATGTGGGTCCCTTTCAAGCTCCGCGAGTGCGGATTTCCCTTTTTTTTATAAAATCTTTAATAACAAAACAATTAATTAAATTTAAAATTTTGTTTTCCTTTTTATTTAGGACGAGGTTGTTTCGGTACGTTTACCTAGTCCGTCCCTATACAAAATTTTAAAATTTTTCATTTTAAAGCGTTTGTTTTAAAAGCAAAGATTTTTTTAGGTTTTTTAAATGTTTTTGGCATACTTTAAATCAATAAGATTAAAAATAATGATAACAAAATTTCTCGTCCCGCCCTCGGGTAAAGCAATTTCGGTTCAACGACCTAGTCTTCAACTCACGACGAATTTTAAATATCAAATTTTTAACTTAATGAAATAAAGTAAATTTTTGTTTTTAAATTCACACTAAACTCAAATTTAAAATGCATAAAATTAAAAATTCATATTAATATTATTAATATTTTTATACATTAATTTTACAAACTTATATTAAAAATATTAATTTTTAAAATATTTAAAAACTTAAATATATTGATTTAAAAAGATTTACAATAATAATTTAATATTTATATATTAATTTTAAAAACAAGGTAAAAATAAAATTAAAAATCTTTTTGGTCTTTTATCCCACTTTAATCAATCAAATATTATCAAAAATATACGCCCCTCTTTTGGATAAAGTAATTTCGGTTATTTTACATAATTTTGCTCCTGACGAATTTCTGAAATATTTTGGGTTGATTGATTAAAGATATTTATACCTTAAGAATAAACGGTAAATTTCGCAGTGATGTAATAAATTTTTGTATGATATCAATAATTTCGGTTTCGCATACCTAATTTCATTGAATATCAATTTAATACTTTATAGCGAACGATTCAGTGTTTATTATCAAAAGGTTAAAAGCAATAAAATAAAATAAAAATTGTACATACTTACCTATGAGAAAGAATTCTCAGAGACCTGCTTTAGCCGACTCATAGGAGAGTCGTGTGATTTGGTTTTCCATAGCTACATAAGCGTAACCTCGATTCTTCAATAACTTTTCTTCTAAACATATGAACGGTCCTTCTCTGCATAAAGTAACAAATTCGGTATTTGAATATGTTTGATTGTTCGAACATTTACCTTCGTGTGACCATTTTCTGCATTTATGACATCTTTCAAGGTGTCGTGCTCTTCTTTTTGTTGCGGATTTTGATTTTCCTTTACCAAAATGTATCTTATTATGATTGTTCCTAAGTTCTTTCCTTACTTCGTCCATTTTTCCTCTTATGAATGATACCAGTTCACTCGGGAAGATGTTATTATTACGTTTAGTAATCATACCGTGTAGTAGTAGACCATGGTTCAGATCAAAGGAATTCTTCATCTCGTAAAACCTAAAAAAAAAAAAATTCAGAATGGGGGGAGAAGACTAGTTCTTTAGGGTCTGCTAGGGAAAGACCATTTGGATTCCATTCTCGGAAACTAAACGAAAACAAAAAATCTAACTCTAACAGAAATACATATTACCTTTAAAAGATTCGAATCTTCCCACACTTAGTTAGCTGTGGTGTCGAAATTGTGATTAACTTCATCTTCAACTTCCATTGGATTATCTATGTAATGTTTAACTCTGTGACCATTAACTTTAAATTCAACCCCATTTGAATTTATTAATTCTACTGTTCCGTACGGGAAAACTCTTTTTACTATGAATGGTCCAGACCATCTTGATTTCAATTTTCCAGGAAATAGCTTGAATCGTGAATTGAAAAGAAGAACTCTGTCCCCTTCTTTAAATTCTTTTGAACTTCTGATTCTTTTATCATGCCATTTCTTCATTCTTTCCTTATAGATTAACGAATTTTCGTATGCTTCATGTCTCAATTCTTCTAATTCGTTTAGTTGACTTAACCGTAGACGTCCAGCTTCATGCAAATCAAGATTACATGTCTTCAAAGCCCAAAATGCTTTGTGCTCAATTTCTACTGGAAGATGACATGCCTTTCCGTAAACAAGTTTAAAAGGTGTGGTTCCAATTGGAGTTTTGTAGGCTGTTCTAAAAGCCCAGAGTGCATCCTCCAATTTCATGAACCATTCCTTCGGATTTGATCCTACGGTTTTCTCTAGAATACGTTTTAAAGCTCGGTTGGTATTTTCAACTTGTCCACTTGTTTGTGGATGATAAGCGGTTGAGATTTTATGAGTTACTCCATATCTTTTGAGAAATTACTCAAGTTGATTATTACAAAAATGAGTACCCCGATCACTTATTAAAGCTTTCGGTGTTCCGAACCTAGCAAAAAGACATTTTAAGAAGTTGACTACAACTAGTGCATCGTTAGTCGGGAGAGCTTGTGCTTCCGCCCATTTAGATGCATAATCAATGGTAACGAGAACGTAGAGATTATTATGAGATTTTGGAAATGGACCCATAAATCAATACCCCAAATGTCAAATACTTCACATACTTGAATGACATTTTGTGGCATTTCATCACGTTGACTTATTTTTCCGGCCCTTTGACATGCATCACAGGATTTACAAAGAAGGTGCGCGTCTTTGAAAATTGTAGGCCAATAGAATCCAGCGTCATAGACTTTTCTTGCTGTGAGTTGAGGCCCATAATGCCCTCTTGTTAGTCCTGTGTGACAATGGTTTAAGATTTGACTAGCTTCATCTCCGAATACGCATTGGCGTATTATTCCATCGGGACAACTTTTAAACAAATGTGGATCTTATCAAAAATAGTGTTTTATATCACTAAAGAATTTCTTTCATTTTTGGTACGACAACCCTTTTTCAAGGAATCCACATACTAAGTAGTTTGCATAGTCTGCAAACCATGGAATTTCATTATAATCGATCTTCAAAATATATTCATCAGGAAAGTTATCTTGTATAGCCGAATCATTTAAAACTTGTAATTCGGGATTTTCAAGACCAGAAAGATGATCAGCGGCGAGATTTTCTGCTCCCTTTTTATCTCAGATTTCAATATCGAACTCTTGTAAGAGTAAGATCCAACAGATTAATCACGGTTTGGTATCTTGTTTCGAAAATAGGTATCTAAGAGCAGAATGGTCGGTATAGACCACCATTTTAGATAGAACGAGATATGAACGAAATTTGTCAAAACCAAAGACAATAGCAAGAAGTTCTTTTTCAGTAGTTGTCTAATTTTTTTGTGCTCCTTGTAATATCTTACTAGCGTAATAAATAGGTTGAAATCGTTTTTCAATCCTTTGTCCTAAAACGGCTCCCATTGCAAAATCACTTGCATCGCACATGAGTTCAAATGGTAGATTTCAATTTGAAGTTATCATGATCGGAGCATTAGTGAGTTTTTCTTTAAGAATATTAAAAGATTTGATGCATTCATCTGAAAAGATAAATGGAGCATCCTTTTCTAGGAGTTTATTCATAGGAGTGGCAATTTTAGAAAAGTATTTTATGAAACGTCGGTAAAAATCGGCATGCCCTAGAAAACTCCTAACTCCTCTAACATTGGTGGGATGTGGAAGTTTAGCAATTACATCTACTTTAGCTCTATCCACTTCAATTCCTTCCTTTGAAATTTTATGACCAAGAACGATGACTTCTTTAACCATGAAATGTCATTTCTCCCAATTAAGTACTAGATTTGATTGCTCGCATTTAATAAGCATTTGTTCAAGATTAACTAGACATTTTTCAAAAGTATCACCGAAGACTGATAAGTCATCCATGAAAACTTCCATGCATTCTTCTATCATGTCGTGAAAAATCGCCATCATGCACCTTTGAAAGGTTGCAGGAGCGTTGCAAAGTCCAAATGGCATGCGTTTGTAAGCAAAAGTACCATAAGGGCACGTGAATGTGGTTTTCTCTTGGTCCTCGGGTGCGATTGAAATTTAAAAATATCCGGAGAAACCATCAAGAAAACAATAGTAACTATTCTCGGCTAATCTTTCCAATATTTGATCAATGAAAGGTAAGGGAAAGTGATCTTTTCTGGTGGCGTCATTTAATTTTATATAATCAATACAAACACGCTATCCCGTTACAGTCCTAGTAGGAATAAGCTCATTTTTTTCATTTGTGATGACCGTCATGCCACCTTTCTTAGGTACGCATTGAACTGGGCTTACCCATGGACTATCGGAGATTGGATAAATTAAACCTGCATCTAGCAGTTTAATAATTTCTTTCTTAACAACATCTTGCATATTAGGATTTAGTCTTCGTTGGCGTTGCACATACGTTTTATGACCTTCTTCCATAAGGATTTTATGTATGCAATACGAAGGACTTATTCCTTTAATATCATGAATCTTCCATGCAATAGCTGGTTTATGAGCTTTTAGCACATAAATGAGTTGAGATTTTTCATTTTCCGTAAGAGAAGTCGATATTATTACAGGTAATTCAGATTCACCATGTAAATAAGCGTATTCCAAATGGTTTGGAAGTGGCTTTAACTCTAATGTCGGTGGTTCTTCTATCGATGATTTGTATCGATATCTGTCTTCTTCTTTTAGCATTTGAAGTTCTTCTGTTGTTTGTTCATATTCATTAGCTATGAGTGCAGCTAACATTTCAGCTTCATCAATTGGTTCAGTTCCTTCTCCTAAAGAACATTCTCCTGTTCCTTGTAATTCTGGAAATTCTTCTAACAATTCTGCATGTGAATCTATAGTTTGAATATAATAACATGTATCATCTGCAGATTGCGGTTTTTGCATGGCTCTATCAACTGAAAAGGTAACACTCTCGTCCTCTATACTTAGGGTCAGTTTCTTACCAAACACTTCTATTATTGCTTTAGCCGTGTTTAAGAATGGTCTTCCTAATATGAGAGGAACTCGAGAATCTTCTTCCATGTCCAAAATAACAAAATCTACTGGAAATACTAAAGTACCAACTTTAACTAGCATGTTCTCCATTATCCCTCTAGGATATTTTACTGATCAATCTACTATTTGTATGCTTATTCGTGTTGGTTTCAATTCTCCGAGGTCTAGTTTAGTGTATAGTGAATACGGCATTAAATTTATACTAGCACCTAAGTCTGCCAATACTTCTATAGAACTAAGACTACCCAGAAAATATGGAATTGTGAAACGTCCTGAATCTGATAATTTTTCTGGTAGTTTATTCAACAACACTGCAGAACAATTAGCATTCATTGTAACATCCGAGAGTTCTTCCATTTTCTTTCTATTTGTGATTAGATCTTTCAAGAATTTAGCATATCTTGGCATTCCTGAAATCACATCAATGAAAAGAAGATTTACATTTATTTGTTTAAACATATCCAAGAATTTGTATTGCTCGGCTTCAAGTCTTTCTTTTCTCATTTTACTCGGGTAAGGAAGTGGTGGTTGGTATGGTTTAAAATAAGGTTTAGCCTTAACTGTGTTATCTTCATTAACGTTTTCAACTACTGGTTCTGTTTCCTTCTCTTGCTCAGGCTGTGGTGCTTGTGGAGTTGGGATAGAGTCGTCAGAAATTAAAGGTATTTCAGATGGTTTAAGTGTAATACCACTTCTTGTGGTATTGGCTTTAGCTGTTTCATTCCGGAGGTTAGCATTTGTATCGCTAGTTAGACTTCCCGGTTTTCTTTCACCTATCAACCTTGCTAGGTTACTCACTTCTTATTCCAGATTTTGAATAGAAGCTTGTTGATTTCTAAATGCTTGAGCATTTTGTTCATTGGTTTATTTCTGAGATGTGAAAAACTGCGTTTTAGATTCAACTAGCTTCGACATCATATCTTCTAAATTTGGCTTTTTATCATCGGTTTGTGGTGGTTTATTTGGAAAAATAGGTCTTTGCTGATTGTAAGTATTATTGGATACTTGTTGATTGCTAGGACCTTGTTGGTTGTTGTATGGAACATTTTGGTTATAATTCTAATTTTGATTGTAATTTGGTCTTGGCGGTTGATAATTATTCTGATAATTATTTCCAGACCTTTGGTTCATGTATGAAACATTCTTTCTTTGTTCCATTGTTTGTTCAATACTGAGACAATCTTTTGTCAAATGTGGTCCTCCACACTGCTCACAACTAATTCGTATAGCGTGAATATCTTTAGTCATCTTTTCCATTCGTCTCTCGAAAGCATCTAACTTTGCGGAAATGGAATCAAAGTCATGGCTAGAATCAGCTCTAGCCACTTTAGATGATCTAACGATGTCTTTTTCTTGATTCCACTCATGTGAGTGGAAAGCAGTGTTATCAATAATTTTGTAAGCTTCAGTTGTGGTTTTCTTCATAATGGAACCACCAGCTGCTATATCGATGTCTTTTCTTGTAGTGATGTCGTATCCTTGGTAAAATATTTGTACTATTTGATAAGTGTCTAAATCATGTTGCGGACATCCTCTTAACAACTTTCCAAATCTTGTCCATGCCTCATATAAAGTTTCATTTGGCTTTTGCGTGAACGTAACAATTTTTCCTTGAAGTCTCACGGCTTTAGATGCCGGAAAGAATTGTTTAAGAAATTTTTCAACTAAGACATCCCATGTATCAATCGCCCCTTCAGGTAACGATTCTAACCAATCTTTGGCTTCTCCCTTTAAAATCCAGGGAAATAACATGAGATAGATCTGTTCATCCTCAACTTCTCTGTTTTTAAATAGAGTACAGATCCTATTAAAGGTACGAAGATGTTCATTTGGATCTTCCTTCAGCGCACCACTAAATTGGCATTGATTAGTTACCATGTGTAGTATTTGTCCTTTGATTTCATAATCTGGCGCATTAATGTCTGGTTGAGTAATTGCATGACCTTGGCCAGTGCGTTTAGCCCTCATTCGGTCTTCCATACTTAGAGGTTCCAGATTTTCCATGATTGAATTTGTTGAATCTGAATCACTAGAGGATTCTGACTTAATGGTTTCTTCCTCGAAAATCTCTGGATGAGTGATTTATGATTCAGGAGGAATGATTAGTGGTTCAGGACCTCTGAATTGTCCTTGAATATCCTCCGGGTTCTCAATTGTGAGGTCGGGGTCAAAAAATGGATTATCGAAAATTTGAATTGGAGTACTTGGTCGACTAGATGACGATTCTAAAGAAAAATCAACGGCGACAATATTGGCTAGATGTCTTGTTCGAGTTACAGGTGGTGAACGTATGAAAGGTGGTGAACGTTTTTCTCGGTGCATTCACTGAATATCCTATTAGTTATAAACGATAAAAATTATATAAGTTATCAAATTAATAGACTTTTCTGATTTTGTCCACGTTTCGAATAGCCAATAGATGCAGCATGTAGCCAGGACCCTTTAAATCGGAAGCCCACAACTCGCCACTAACAAATCTAACTATTACTACGAACCAGAAAATTTTGGATGTCTATCAATTTAACCACTTAAAATAATTTTTCGTCTAAATTTAAAGAAAAGAAAGAAAATTCTATGTCCTAAAAACTAGAGCGTCGAGAAATAAGAAAGAAAAAGAGTGCGTCGTAAAACGATGAAAAATAAAAGGTCGAAAAATAAGAAAGAAAAAAGTCGAAACTTAAAAATCTAAAAACTAAAAATTAAAACTTACATCTAAAGGTATTAAAGCTTAAAAGGAATTCTATATCCAAAACGACAATAACTTAAAAAGTACTAAAATCTTAAAACGGCGTCGCAAAATTCTAAAGCACCTAAATTCTAGTCTAAAGAAAAAGCACTTAAGGGATTTTACGGCAAAGCCTAAAAATCTAGAAATAAAAATAAACTACGGCAAAAACGAATCTTAAAACTAATTACGAACGATAAAATATACAATATACGAATAAACAATTAAAACGATACAAAATTTAAAAATAAAACTAAATTTATAAAAATACAATTTTTATAAAAATATTATTTTTATATAAAGTATTTTATAAAAATATTATATTAATAAAACTAATTAAATTAAAACTTAAAAATACAAAATTTAATTAAAACTTAAAACTAATTATATTAAATTACTAAACCCTAATTATAATTAATAATAATTAATTTTTAACCCTAATTTTGTAATAAATGAGGTACCAGGTCGCAGATGTTAGACAGCTCCGCGAGTGCGGATGTCTTCTGCCCAAAAACTCCTCGAGTGTGGAGGATGTAGATTCAAACGAGTAGCAGGCTCAAATTCATTCGACAGGTTAAGATTTAAATTTTTTTTTACTTTTTTACTTTTAATTTATATTTTCTATTTTTAGTTTTTATAAAATATAACTTATATAAAACTTATATTTTAACAATTACTTATTAGATTTTTATAATTCTAAAAAACTAAACTTTTTAATTAAAACATCTAAATAGATATATATATATTTTTTTTTGTTTTTATATTTTTGTTTTTAATATTTAAAACTTATATTTTTACAAAAATAGATTAAAACTTAATAAATTTTTTTTATAGCGGTTCGCTTTGGCGTTGAATTTTCCCCTGCAGCGGCGCCAAAAATACTTGATGTTATGCGAGGTGTATACGAAATAGTTATATTTTTATTATGAAATACTATTAAATACGATACAATTTTACACAAGTTATTTATTTATTATTAGAGTGGATATACATAAATCTTGCTACAACACTATAGGCAGTGTACCTAATCGTAGAGTAGTGTAGTTTTTAGTAAGTCCGGTTCGTTCCACAGGGAGCTAGCCAAGTTTAACGCTATATATATATTTTAAACTATATATATATATATATATATATATATATATATATATATATATATATATATATATATAAGTAATATTATTATTATTATAAAAGGGGGGTTTTACCGTTTAATGACCGGTTTATCGATTTTAAAACTTTAGTCACAATTAAAACCTAATGTAAAATATTAAATATACAAATGACTTAATTTAAAGCGTAAAGTAAATGACGATAAATAAAAATGCGATAATTGAAAGTACGATAATTAAAAGTGCAATAAATAAAAGTGCGATGAGATATAAAATAAAGGAATTATGCTTATTTAAACTTCCGTAATCATGATGTTCGACGTGTTGATTTTAATTTATTACCATGGGTTAATTGTCCTTTTTCCTGGATTATTCGATATATCCATACGGTTTTTTGTCCATAACAGTCCATCAGTCATAAATATAAAGTGCGAGTGTCCTCATAAAATTATCCTTATACCCGAAGTCAAATATTTCAACTAATTGGGGACTTAAACTGTAATAAGGTTTTAATACATTGTTAATGATTACATCAGATTATCGACTGTGTGCAATCCAAGGTTTTAATACTTTATTATCAATTACACCAAGTGTCCTTGTATGTAATCCACCCATGTTTTAATGAGTCCATTGACTATTAATCCATCCCCGTGTCCGGTTAAATGATTGATTATTAGTATTTATAAATATCCCACCCATCGTATCCGATTGAGTGTATTTGGTTATTTATAATTACTTCAAATTGTAAATCTCTATATTAAATTAACGAACTATCATTCAGTTAAATAATTACAAAGCCCATTAATAATCCACAGTCCAATTTCCACAAGTGTCGGTCTTTTGTCCAAACCCCAATTATGGTCCAAAGCCCAATAACCCCGTCTTTAATATTTAGCCCAACATCACGATTATTTCGATTTAAATAAGCATAATAATAACTTAGATACGAGAAATTAATTTAAAAAAGTTGAACATAAGTTACAATGATTATTAATAGCGTAGCGTTACACGGATAAAATTTCGACTTACAAACTTAAAACATTCGCCAACATAACCTTATTATTATTAAACTTTAAATTAAAATTATATATATATATATATATATATATATATATATATATATATATATATATATATATATATATATATTACGTAGATAGAAAGAAGGAAAAGGAATGATGAATCGAGCAGAATTCGTTGCCTTTTATAGGCCCACTTGATCACTGTGTGCTCCGCGAGTGCGGTATTTTTGTTCTTCATAGCTCCGCAGTCACGGAGCTTTGGATTCCAGCTCATTGATCAAATCCAAAACGTGAGCTGCATATAATTATAAAATATAATACTATATATAATTAATTATATATTATATTATATTCTTGTGCATAGTTGACTTGTAATTTTTGGTCTGTTGCGTCGCACGCTGATAGTTGGTTCATGTCTCGGTTCCGAATTTTCGAACGTCCTTGCGTACAATTTAATATCTTGTACTTTGCGTTTTGCGGCTCGTACTCTTGTAACTTTTAGACGTTTCTCATCAATAAATTGAACCACTTGGATTGTATTTTGTACTTTTGAGCTTTTTGGTCGTTTGCATCTTCAATTCGTCGAATCTGTCTTTTGTCTTCACCTTTTATTATTTAAACGAATATCACTTGTAAATAGAACAATTGCAACTAAAAGCTTGTATTTCTTGAGGGATAATGCTATGCAATATATGTTCGTTTTTAGCATTATCACATATTCAAACTTTGATTCGATTTCTATAATTATAAACTATCTTAATTCGAGTAAAAATCTTACTTGAACTTGTTTTTGTGTCATGATCCTACTTCAAGAACTTTCAAGACATCCAAGATCCTTTGAAGCTAGATCATTTTTTGTCACTTCCAATAGGTTTACCTACTAAACTTGAGGTAGTAATGATGTTCATAACATCATTCGATTCATATATATATATATATATATATATATATATATATATATATATATATATATATATATATATATATAACTGTCTTATTCAAAGATTTAACTTGTAATCACTAGAACATAGTTTAGTATATTCTAAACTTGTTCGAAAACAAAGTTAATCCTTCTAACTTAACTTTTAAAATCAACTAGACACATGTTCTATATCTATATGATATGCTAACTTAATGATTTAAAACTTGGAAACACGAAGAACACCTTAAAACCGGATATACGCCGTCGTAGTAAAACTGGGGGCTATTTTGGTTTGGATAATTAAAAACTATGATAAACTTTGATTTAAAAGCTATTCTTCTGGGAAAATTATTTTTCTTATGAACATGAAACTATATCCAAAAATCATGGTTAAACTCAAAGTAGAAGTATGTTTTCCAAAATGGTCATCTAGACGTCGTTCTTTGACTGAAATGACTACCATTACAAAAATGACTTGTAACCTGTATTTCTGACTATAAACTCATACTTTTTCTGTTTAGATTAATAAACTTAAGTTCAATATGAAACCATAGCAACTTGAATCACTCAAAACGGATTTAAAACGAAGAAGTTATGGGTAAAACAAGATTGGATAATTTTGCATGTTGTAGCTACGTGAAATTTGTAACAAATTTATACAAATCATAACTTAACTAACTTATATTGTATTATACATGTATTATAACATATATTATGTAATCTTGGGATACCATAGACACGAATACAATATTTTGACATATCATATCGACCCATCTATATATATATATTTCGGAACAACCATAGACACTCTATATGCAGTAATGTTGGAGTTAGCTATACAAGGTTGAGGTTGATTCCAAAATATTATATATACTTTGAGTTGTGATCGAGTCTGAGACTTGTAGACACTGGATCGTGGATTGATCTGAGATATTATATATTGCTTTATTTCTGTACATCTAACTGTGGACAACTAGTTGTAGGTTACTAACGAGGACTGCTGACTTAACAAACTCAAATTATTAAAATGTAATAAAAATGTTGTAAATATATTTTGAACATACTTTGATATATATGTACATATTTGTTATAGGTTCGTGAATCGACCCGTGGCCAAGTCTTATTTTCCGACGAAGTGAAAATCTGTGAAAGTGAGTTATAGTCTCACTTTTAAAAAAATTTAATATTTTTGAGATGAGAATACATGCAGTTTTATAAATGCTTTATGAAATAGACACAAGAAATCAAAACTACATTATATGGGTGAATGATCGAAGCCGAATATGCCCCTTTTTGCTTGGTAGCCTAAGAATTAGGGAACATCACTAATTTTTGAGAATTAGTGCACCCCTAATTGACGTAAATCCTAAAGATAGATCTATTGGGCCTAACAAACCCCATTCAAAGTACCAGATGCTTTAGTACTTCGAGTTTTTATATCATGTCTGATGGATGTCCCGGAATGATGGGAATATTCTTATATGCATCTTGTTAATGTCGGTTACCAGGTGTTCACCATATGAATGATTTTTATCTTTATGTATGGGATGATGTTTATGAAAAATGAAAATATGAAATCTTGTGGTCTATTATTACGATTGATAAATATATAGGTTAATCCTATAACTCACCAATATTTTTGTTGACGTTTTAAGCATGTTTATTCTCAGGTAATTGTTAAGAGCTTCCGCTGTTGCATACTAAATTAAGGACAAGATTTGGAGTTCATGCTTGTTTAATATTGTTTGAAAACTGCATTCGAAGACATATATTGTTGTGTAATATTATTGTAAACCATTATGTAATGGTAGTGTGAAAATTCTATATTTTTATTATCATTTTAAACCTTTATCGATAAAATAGAGGTCATGGTTTGTTTTAAAATGGAATGCAGTCTTTGAAAAATGTCTCATATAGAGGTCAAAACCTCGCAACGAAATCAATTAATATGGAACGTTTATAATCAATATGAACGGGACATTTCAATACGCTAGCAATTAATTAGCATATCATCGCGAAGTATAACGCTAAAATCTCCAATACCGCAAGCTAGCAAAATCAATAGTATATAACCCACACAATATGATATGCTAGATAATAATCAACACATAACCATCGTTAACCAATCGTACAAGGGAATGTTGCTCGCGAAAGACCATCGGTGTTCACAACAACCATTAGTGCATAACAACATATATCACTAACCTCGGGGTGGTATCGAACGCCCGAACTTTAAACCCACCCATCACGTGAAATGTGGTATCGTACGCCCGAACTCTAGACCCACACTTCACGCCCGGACACACACATGATGATATGGTATCGAACGCCCGAATTTTAAACCCATATCACATGCCAAAACAAGTAAATACATTACATACATACATGCATAATTATTCCACTCACCTTTTAACCGAAAAGTGAAAGTAAGTAAATAAGCTCTTCAACCGTCAAAGCAATCCACCTATTTCATTAACATAAAATCAACATCATCTAAATAGGGCTTCCGACCCGCCCAAATAGACATCTAGTGCAAATGTTCACCATTTGTACTTACAACGCCTATCTTAGGCCTAAACCACCAATAATCACTAAAGCTAGTTGATATCGGCTAAAAAGTCATGTTTTTACCCCCGATATTGAGTCCTAAAAGCATAAAGTTCAAAACTTTGTCGGTAAAATAATCGCATTTTCAGTTAAATTTGTAGGTAAAGTAATTACGAAGACGATGCAAAAAAAATCAAAAGAAACAGAGCTAAAACGAAGATTCTAGAGCAAAAACGGTGAAAGACAAGAAATCAAGTTACGATCTAGTAAAATCAGCTGACTAGGCAAGCCAAATGACTTACCAAATGACCTACCAAACGACCTGCCAAACGGCTTGCCTCGCTCACAAACGGCCTGCCAAACGCTCAAGTTATACGGCCCTTACAAACGGCCTGATCTAGCAAACGACCCCTGCAAACGGCTTGTCAAACAGCCTGCCAACCGTTTGCAGGGAAATTTCAAGTCTATTTAAAGGCTTTTTGTCATCTAATTTCAAGACACCTCTCCTCACTCTCTCACTACAATACACTTTCTCTCGCTAGAGCTTTCAAGGCCTTCTCTGTGACGACCCGAAAGTTTCTGACCAAATTTAAACTTTAATCTTAATATAAATTCGACATGATAAGCAAAGTCTATTAGATTGAATCTATAATTTTTGAACTATTTCATGAAAGCATTTAACCCTTGACTACTCCCGACGATTCACGAGCAATTGTTTGTAAATAAATATGTATATATAATTGTAAGTATATATGATAACTAAAAATAATAAAATAGGATTTAAACATTTGAATTAAAAAGGTAAGATAAGTTATAAAATAGTTATGTTGTAATTTAAAAAGAAGTTATATATAAATATATTTTTTATTTTTATGTATATTATAATATGTGTATATAGTATAAATATTCAATTACATATCATATAATTAGTGATTATGATATAATTGATAAATTGTGATATTAACATATCAAATGTAATTTCAAGCTAAAAAAATAAAATTTGTTACATTAAGAATATTATTTATTATTATTAATATTAATAATATTAATATTAAAACCAGTATTACTCATATTATTATTTCCAACGTATATATATATATATATATATATATATATATATATATATATATATATATATATATATATATATATATATATATATATATATGAAATTGATACATTTGATTTACTACATTATTATTAATATTATTATCATTGTTGATAACACTATTGTTTAACTAATATTAAAATTTTAATTTTAGTAATTATTATGATTATTATGATTATTATTATTATTATTATTATTATTATTATTATTATTATTATTAAAAATCATCATTTTTACTTAAAATTATTATTATCATCATTATCTTATATACTTTTATCATTATCTTTATTATTAGCATTATTATTATTATTATTATTATTATTATTATTATTATTATTATTATTATTATTATTATTATTATCTTTATCAATATTTTTTTTCATTATTATTAATGTCACTATGAACATTAGTATTAATAATTATTATTATCAGTATTATTATCATTATTAATATTAATAGAATTATTATTATTAATATATTTATATTTATTTATTATATATATATATATATATATATATATATATATATATATATATATATATATATATATATATATATATATATATATATATATATAAACGAATTTGGTAATTGAATCCGTTTTGCATCTTTTTCCCAAATCGTTCCTGTCTGATTTTTGTCGACTGTCAATTTCCATTCCAGTATAAAACAAATATTGTTAGCAGTCGTGATCTGCATATAGTTTTTATTATTTTTTTATTTTATTTATTTTGTTTTTCTTCCTATTCTTTTGTTCATTCTGTTTGTCTGTGGTATCACGTCGACTAAATTTTTTTATATAAACCAATCCACACAAGTGTTAAAGAAATTACTCGACTTCTCCATAATCAATTATCACTTACAACAGCAATTAAATTGATTGAATTTAAAAAAAAAACAAAAGAGAAGAACTGAAGCCGTAAACTCTGTTCTTATTTTTTTTACAATAACCCAATTACGAATCAAATTTCAAATTCTAATAATGTAGAGTTGTTAGGATTGATCTATTTAAACTTTCTACAAAGTTTGAATCTCTAATTTTTCATATCGAATTCAAATTCATGAGTCAAACTTTTAAATTCAAAAGTCAACGAATTTGTTCTTGGTGAAATTTGAAATTTCTGTTATGTTTTAAATTAAATTGATGTTTCAGAAAGATTCGAGGAATGATTTGCTACCTATTTTGTGTAGAAACTTTTAGTTAAAACTGTCTTGAAATTGAAATCACCATTTGAGTTTTTTTTTTATTTTTTTATTTTTATTTTTTGCGAACAGCAGGTAATCACCCTTTTTGTTTTCTGTTAATTTTCTAACATCAAACTAAATCGTTTTTAGATATATTTCAAGTCCTAAAACTAAATAGATAATTAGTTGTTAGCTTGGTTTACCTCTGGTCGACTAGGAAATTGAAAAGAAGAAGAAGGAGTGGTAAACAGATAGATATATGATATATAGATATGGAATGGGTTTTATTCAGGAAATATAAAACGGACGAATGGTTGTGGGTGTATTCGGGTTAACAAGAGGTCGCGGGTTCGAGTCCCGTTTGGAGCATTCTTTTTATAAAAAGCTTGGAAAGGGTATACACTATTATTTTATTTCTATCCTTATTATTATTATTATTATTGTTATTATTATTATTACTATTACTATTATTATTATTATTATTATTATTATTATTATTATTATTATTATTATTATTATTATTATTATTATTATTATTATTATTATTATTATTATTATTATTATTATTATCATTAATTATTATTATTGTTATTATGTTAGTTATTATTATTAACGAAATGATTATTAATATAATTTAAGATATTATCATTATTAATACTAGTATAATTTAAAAAGTTATTAGTAATACCATTACTACTAATATTATTGTTATTATTAGTATTATTATTATTATATTATTATTGCTAGTATTATTATTATGATTTCAAGGTTATTAAACATGGTAATAACACAAATATATAATAAAAGATGTTATATTAAAGATTATAGAAATTAGTTATAATTATATGTATACATGTAAAAATTATAATTATGATTACAAATTAAGGTTATGAGAAGCTATAGTTATTAGTATAGAAATTAACCACGAAGATTATGAATATTATAATAAAGGTTTTTATAATATTGTTAAGATTATAAATATAGAAATTTTAATATAAATATTATTATGAAAATGACTAGAATTTTAATCAAATTATGATTTAATGGAATTACTAAAATTAGTATAACTATTCTTATCAAAGTTATTATAATTATAACACAATTTAGTATTATTATCATTATTAATATCATTATTTTTATTAACATTATTATTATTATTATTATTATCACTTTTATCATTATTATTATAAAATATCATTATTATTACTACTATTATCATAATTAATAATTTAACCAACAAATGATATTTATATAGAAATATACTTAATACACATACTTAAACTATATTAATATCTTATTTATTTAGAATATATAAAATGAATAAACCTAATTAAATAATGAAATATAGAGGTTATTAATATAAAAACTATATCACTAATAATAATATATATTTGTTCGATTTCAAGTATATGTTTTAATATATATATGAATGATATAGGTTCGTGAATCCAAGGCTAACCTTGCATTGTTCAGTTACGTCGTATGCATATTTTTACTACAAAATATCGTATTGTGAGTTTCATTTGCTCCCTTTTTAAATGCTTTTGCAATATATATTTTTGGGACTGAGAATACATGCGCTGCTTTTATAACTGTTTTACGAAATAGACACAAGTAATTGAAACTACATTATATGGTTGAATGATCGAAATCGAATATGCCCCTTTTAGCTTGGTAGCCTAAGAATTAGGGAACTGGCCCCTAATTGACGCGAATCCTAAAGATAGATCTATGGGCACTAACAAGCCCCAGTCAGAGAATTTGAACTACTTTAGTACTTCGATTTTAACATGTCCGAAGGGAGTCCCGGAATGATGGGGATATTCTATATGCATCTTGTTAATGTCGGTTACTAGGTGTTCAATCCATATAAATGATTTTTATCTCTATGCATGGGATGTTTATTTATGAGAAATGGAAATGAAAATCTTGTGGTCTATTAAAATGATGGAAATGAATATTTACGATAAACTAATGAACTCACCAACCTTTTGGTCGACACTTTAAAACATGTTTATTCTCAGGTATGAAAGAAATCTTCCGCTGTGCATTTGCTCATTTTAGAGATATTACTTGGAGTCATTCATGACATATTTCAAAAGACGTTGCATTCGAGTCGTTGAGTTCATCAAGAATATTATTAAGTCATTGATAGTTTGATATATTATGAAATGGTATGCATGCCTGTCAAATTTCGATGTAATGAAAGTTTGTTTTTTAAAAACGAATGCAATGTTTGTAAAATGTATCATATAGAGGTCAAATACATCGTGATGTAACCAAATGTAATGTATTCGTCCAGATGGATTAGGACGGGTCGTTAAAGTTGGTATCAGAGTGGTGGTCTTAGCGAACCAGGTCTTGCATTAGTGTATCTAACTGATAGTTGTTTAGATGCATTAGTGAGTCTGGACTTCGACCGTGTCTGCATGTCAAAAGTTTTTCTTATCATTTCGTGTCGAAAATCATCTACTTATCATCCTTAGGAAATTACCTGCTTATCATTCCTAGTCTAGACACATCTTACTGCATTGATTGCATGAATAGTGTATAGACAAAATTCATATCTTAGCGTATCTGATAATTCATATCCTAGCGTATCTGTTACTGTAGATTTGCCTGACATATGCCGTAAATTCCTCCGTAATCTACGAAATATTTTGTTCTATATATATAGATATTCTATGTAATTAGAATACCATCTGATAGCTGAAAATTATTTCATATTGAAAAATCCTTTATTCGAAAGTACGAAATGGGACTCATCACTAGTTCAAGTTCTTCGGAACCCGACAGCTATTCCGACATGGATGTTCACCTAAGCTCCGGAGGCAGCGTCGCTAGAATGAATCAACCAATCAATGATCCCCAATTCATCTGATGGGTTCGTAGTCTACTTAATCAATGAAGACGTGAAGAAGGCGATCCCTTCCACCAACCGAATTCACCTCTTGGCGAAGAACCTGAAGCACTTACCGGCGAACCAGTTTGAAACACCATCTTCACTTTCATTTCCAGAGTATCTCGCCACGACTATATCATAACTCAGATTCTAAACCTTATTCATTCACTCGTTCCTACCGAAAATCATTCCGGAGTAATCGAAGAAGTCAACGAGCTTCGCTCTCGAGTAATCAACTTGAAAAACATGGTGCAAAACCTACCAGCTTCAACAACAGTACTGGCAACACCAGTACCACCAATAACATAAGCCTCAATATCACACGCCTCAATATCACCATCTGTACTTTGAGTATGATCTTCGTTCTACGTATCGTTCTACCTCATTTATCTTCGTTCGACATGGCGATTATGTAATCTCTAATGTTTTAGAGATTATTCATTCTAGTTCCAACCGAAAACCAAATGAGTTTAATATCATATTAACTCATTAAATCCATGATTACATCTGAAGAAAATATATATATATATATATATATATATATACATATATATATATATGTATATATATATATATATATATATATATATATATATATATATATATGTTTTCATAAAGATTGTAATTAAAAATTCTCCTGTACAAACTGTTTATGGTGAGAATATTTTAACGGGTAGGTAATACCCGAGGAATATTTAGATTTCACATTAATAAGTTACACTGTACATTCTTCGAATCTGATTCAACAGTCATTTACTATCCTACTTACATCCACAGATATATGTATCTGTTCACCGCAGAATAACCATTTTCATTCAATTTCATATTTACATTTTGATCAATCAGAATCCAACAAGTGGCATAATGAAGAAAACATTGGACAAAATAAAATTTGTTAGAAACAAACAAATTAATTATGAGAAATTTTGTTAAGAATCCATGCTAACTATTCCTAGCTAATTGTTCCTAGCTAACTGTTAATTCCATATTACATTTTATTTATCGTAATTTATTTATCACAATTTAATTATCGCAATTTATTTATCGCAATTTAAATTCTCGCAATTTTATTTATCGTCATTTAATTTCTGTTATTTATTTTACGCACTTTAAATATTGGGACACGTATACAATGTTTTGACATATCATATCAACGCACTCTATATGCGGTAATGATCGAGTTAGCTATACAGGGTTGAGGTTGATTCCAAAAAAATATATATACTTTGAGTTGCGATCGAGTCTGAGACATGTATACAATGGGTCACGATACGTATTAATTAATTCGAATATTACATATTAAACTACATATGAATTATTGAATTTCTAACTATGGACTATTAACGGTGGACTATTAACAGTGGACTATTAACGTTGGACAATTAAAATGAATTAAAATATTGATTATAACATATGAAACTAAACATTTCTCCAAGTTGCCACTTGATTTCATCTTAAACCTCATTTGTATCTTGACGATTACAATCTGCGTTCAAACCTTTCATGATTCTTGAAAACACCTCAATCGAGAGGATGAATCAACCACACTTCATTTACGGAAGAAGAGATTGATGCATATAGTTATGCACCTGAAAAACACTCGGAACCTGAGTAAACGTTTAATACGTGTCTGTGCTAGCTCCTTTGGCATTGTTATTACCGAAAATAACATTTCAATTCTTTTTCAAATTAGCCAATTTTGTCACAGCTCCAGCAAGTCAACTTCGACTTTTTCGAAACAAGCTTATTATAACCTTGATATATATACGTGCTCTTTTATTGTTACCGGAGAACCTTCTATATTTCACCATATCACCAGCAGACGTACCAGCAACCTCGTTGCTCCTTGGCGTAAATCTCTTCGACAAATCACTATATTTATCTATTGAAGTCTTATCATGAACTCATCCGCACCTTGTAACGAGAATTGCCATACCAATTACCAGAAATCAGCAATCAATATTTTGAAATCTCACAGCATGTCTACATCAACAATTATAGGTATACATATAACCTTCGTCTCTTAGAATTATGATCTTCTATTCTGAAATTCTGAAAAGCACTAAGTCTACAAATCAATACTCTGAATGTGGAAAAGTTGAATGAAGCAATAAAAACCGTAAGCGAACTTAACCGTCAAAAGTTTGATGATAAAGTATAATGTGTTGGTAAAACTCAGAAATGTTGGAACTGGAAAACGGATTGAGCAAACCATGTAGGGAGCCGTGGAAAAATCACAAATACTAAACCTGCCTTCAAAGAATCCAAATGATTCAGTATCTGCTGAAGTCATTAACGAATACCATGCTTCAGACTCTATGCTGTTACGGACAAATCTTCATCATCATCTATCGATATTAGAAATTCTAAGATATCATCGTATCATTCATGATAAATATCCTCGATATTTCTGAAGATATTCTCATAACTATTCTTATCTAAAATCAATTACCTCTTCGCATTATCTGTGTTACATCAGAAAGGACACTGTTTTAGTTTCTAAATTTTGAAAAATTCGAATATAAAATATGAATATTTTTGAAGTAGTGTTGGGAACTGAAGCATGAGTTAGTATAATATAATGACACTTGATCAACGTGATTATATTAAAGTAAGTCATGCTGAGTTTCTAAATGGAACGTGATGATTCACCAATCATAATGTCATCATGTGCTATATTACACGACTCTTACATTCTACCTAATCCTTGAACATATCAAGAACATATTTTCTTGATAGTTCTATCTTTTCTTTTGAATTCTGGTAAGTTAAACAATCAAAATCGTGCTATTACAATTTCTCTCTTAGAACGTTAGTTCATTTCGAATTTCATATCTATGAATTATGGATCATTATTCGCTTGACTTAAATTCGGAAATAGAAAACAAAAGAATGGAACCCCAAAATATAAAGGGAACGAAGAGAATGGATTTATAGTGAAATATCAGACAGAGCAATCGAGACAGATCATCGCATTTAACCAAAGAAGATTCTATTTCCTTATTTACCGAAAAATCAAATCTTATTACGGAGATTTCCTCTAAAATCCCTTAAATTCCGGAAATCAATAGTAACTACGTCACTGGTTAAGACGAACCTACATTTAATCATTTCACTTTTTTGTGATAACTTCACTCGTACTCTTCGAGTAATCAAATTAGTCTATCCGTATTACTCTATGTTAATAAAACTCTATTTATCAACTCATATTCGTCATGAAAACATTTTTATTGTTAGCTATGACGACCTCTATCAAATTTCGGGACAAAATTTCTTAAACGGGTAGGTACTGTGACGACCCGAAAATTTATGACCAAATTTAAACTTTAATCTTAATATAAATTCGACATGATAAGCAAAGTCTATTAGATTGAATTTTAGAATTTTTGAACTATTTCATGAAAGCATTTAACCCTTGACTACTCCCGACGATTCACGAGCAATTGTTTGTAAATAAATATGTATATATAACTGTAAGTATATATGGTAACTAAAAATAATAAAATAGGATTTAAACATTTGAATTAAAAAGGTAAGATAAGTTATAAAATAATTATGTTGTAATTTAAAAAGAAGTTATATATAAATATATTTGATTTTGATGTATATTATAATATGTGTATAGAGTAAAAATATTCAATTACATATCATATAATTAGTGATTATGATATAATTGATAAATTGTGATATTAACATATCAAATGCAATTTCAAGCTAAAAAAATAAAATTTGTTACATTAAGAATATTATTTATTATTATTAATATTAATAATATTAATATTAAAACCAGCATTAGTCATATTATTATTTCCAATGTACAATATATATATATATATATATATATATATATATATATATATATATATATATATATATATATATATATATATATATATATATATATATATATATATATATATATATATATATATATATATATATATATATATATATATATATATATATATATATATATATATGAAATTGATGCATTTGATTTACTACATTATTTTTAATATTATTATCATTGTTGATAACACTATTGTTTTAACTAATAGTAAAATGTTAATTTTAGTTATTATTATGATTATTATTATTATTATTAAAAATCATCATTTTTACTTAAAATTATTATTATCATTATCTTATATACTTTTATCATTATCTTTATTATTAGCATTATTATTATTATCTTTATCAATATTTTTATTATTATTATTATTAATGTCACTATGAACATTAGTATTAATAATTATTATTATCAGTATTATTATCATTATTAATATTAATAGAATTATTATTAATATATACATATATATATATATATATATATATATATATATATATATATATATATATATATATATATATATATATATATATATATATATATATATATATATATATATATATATAAACGAATTTGGTAATTGAATCCGTTTTCCATCTTTTTCCCAAATCGTTCCTGTCTAATTTTTGTCGACTGTCAATTTCAATTCCAGTATAAAACAAATATTGTTAGCAGTCGTGATCTGCATATAGTTTTTATTATTTTTTTATTTTATTTATTTTGTTTTTCTTCCTGTTCTTTTGTTCTTTCTGTTTGTCTGTGGTATCATGTCGACTAAATTTTTTTATATAAATCAATCCACACAAGTGTTAAATAAATTACTCGACTTCTCCATAATCAATTATCACTTACAACATCAATTAAATTGATTGAATTTAAAAAAAAAAAGAGAAGAACTAAAGCCGTAAACTCAGTTCTTATTTTTTTTATAATAACCCAATTACGAATCAAATTTCAAATTCTAATAATGTAGAGTTGTTAGGATTGATCTATTTAAACTTTCTACAAAGTTTGAATCTCTAATTTTTCATATCGAATTCAAATTGATGAGTCAAACTTTTAAATTCAAAAGTCAACGAATTTGTTCTTGGTGAAATTCGAAATTTCTGTTATGTTTTAAATTAAATTGATGTTTCAGAAAGATTCGAGGAATGATTTGCTACCTATTTTGTGTAGAAACTTTTAGTTAAAACTGTCTTGAAATTGAAATCACCATTTGAGTTTTTTTTTTTTTTTTTTTTTTTTTTTTTTTTTTTTTGCGAACAGCAGGTATTCACCCTTTTTGTTTTCTGTTAATTTTCTAACATCAAACTAAATCATTTTTGTATATATTTCAAGTCCTAAAACTAAATAGGTAATTAGTGTAGTGACCCGAACTTTTCCATGTTAATATATATTAAATGAAATTATTATTTACATGATTAAGTGTTTCCAACATGTTAAGCAATCAAACTTGTTAAGACATGATTAATTGAAATAGGTTTCATAGAGTCAATTGACCACCCAAGTTGACCGGTGATTCACGAACGTTAAAACCTGTAAAAACTATAAGATGACATATATATGGATATATATATATAGTTAACATGATATTATGATAAGTAAGTATCTCATTAGGTATTTTAACAATGAGTTATATACATAAATATGAGACTATTGAATTAAGAAACTCGAAAACGATATATATAACGATTATCGTTATAACAACGTCTTACTAAATACATATGAATCATATTAAGATATTGATATACTATGTTTAATCATGATAAATGATAAGTAAACATATCATTAAGTGTATTAACAATGAACTACATATGTAAAAACAAGACTACTAACTTAAGGGTTTCGAAACGAAACATATATGTAACGATTATCGTTGTAATGACATTTAACTGTATATATATCATACTAAGATATATTAATATATCATAATATCATGATAATGTAATAATTTAACATCTCTTTAGATATAATAAACAATGAGTTAACAACATTTAACAAGATCGTTAACCTAAAGGTTTCAAAACAACACTTACATGTAACGACTAACGATGACTTAACGACTCAGTTAAAATGTATATACATGTAGTGTTTTAATATGTATTCATAAACTTTTGAAAGACTTCAAGACACTTATCAAAGTATTTCTACTTAACAAAAATGCTTACAATTACATCCTCATTCATTTTCATCAACAATTCTACTCGTATGCACCCGTATCCGTACTCGTACAATACCCAGCTTCTAAATGTATTTACTATTGGTATATACACTTCAATGATCAGCTCTTAGCAGCCCATGTGAGTTACTTAACCATGTGGGAACCATCATTTAACATCTAGCATGAAATATCTCACAAGATTACAAACTAATGAAGACTATATTGCCACCCCTAATTTACGTGAATGAGAGTACTCACAAACACATTTCATTTCAATTTTCTTGAATCAAATTACTCTCTATCAAGTGTTCTTCCTTTGTTCTAAGTGTTCTTCATCATCTTCAACAAAATCTAGCTCAATCTAGTTCATAAATCCATACATAAACCAAGTTATAAAACAACTTCTCAAGAACACACCAACAACACTTCCAAGTTTGCTAGCTTATTTCCAATCTTGCAAATCCACTTTGAGTGATCATCCAACCTCAAGAAATCTTTCTTATTTACAGTAAGATATCTTTCTAATATAAGGTAATACTCATATTCAAACTTTGAATCAATTTCTATAACTTTAACAATCTTATTTCGAGTGGAAATCTTACTTGAACTTGTTTTCTTGTCATGATTTTGCTTCAAGAACTTTCAAGCCATCCAAGGATCCTTTGAAGCTAGATCTATTTTTCTCATTTACAGTAGGTTTATCCACAAAACCTGAGATAGTAATGATGTTCATAACATTATTCGATTCATATATATAAAACTACCTTATTCGAAGGTTTAAGCTTGTAATCCCTAGAACATAGTTTAGTTAATTCTAAACTTGTTCGCAAACAAAAGTTAATCCTTCTAACTTGACTTTTAAAATCAACTAGACACATGTTCTATATCTATATGATATGCTAACTTAATGATTTAAAACCTGAAAACACGAAAAGCACCTTAAAACCGGATATACGCCGTCGTAGTAACACCGCGGGCTGTTTTGGGTTAGTTAATTAAAAACTATGATAAACTTTGATTTAAAAGTTGTTCTTTTGGGAAAATAATTTTTCTTATGAACATGAAACTATATCCAAAAATCATGGTTAAACTCAAAGTGAAAGTATGTTTTCCAAAATGGTCATCTAGACGTCGTTCTTTCGACTGAAATGACTACCTTTACAAAAATGACTTGTAACCTGTATTTTTGACTATAAAATTATACTTTTTCTATTTAGATTCATAAACTTAAGTTCAATATGAAACCATAGCAATTTGATTCACTCAAAACGGATTTAAAACGAAGAAGTTATGGGTAAAACAAGATTGGATAATTTTTCTTGTTGTAGCTACGTGAAAATTGGTAACAAACCTATATTAATCATATCCTAGCTAACTTATATTGTATTATACATGTATTCTAATACATTATGTAATCTTGGGATACCATAGACACGTATGCAAATGTTTTGACATATCATATCGACCCATCTATATATATTATTTGGAACAACCATAGACACTCTATATGCAGTAATGTTTGAGTTAGCTATACAGGGTTGAGGTTTATTCCAAATGAAATGTCCCGTTCATATTGATTATAAACGTTCCATATTAATTGATTTCGTCGCGAGGTTTTGACCTCTATATAAGACGTTTTTCATAGACTGCATTCATTTTTAAAAACAACCATAACCTTTATTTTATCGATAAAGGTTTAAAAAGCATTATGTAGATTATCAAATAATGATAATCTATAATATACCATTTACACATGACCATTACATAATGGTTTACAATAAGAATATATTACATCAAAAATAAGTCTCTTGAATGCAGTTTTTACATAATATCATACAAGCATGGACTCCAAATCTTGTCCTTATTTTAGTATGCAACAGCGGAAGCTCTTAATAATCACCTGAGAATAAACATGCTTAAAACATCAACAAAAAATGTTGGTGAGTTATAGGTTTTACCTATATATTATCAAATCATAATAATAGACCACAAGATTTCATATTTTAATATACATCCCATACATAGAGATAAAAATCATTCATATAGTGAACACCTGGTAACCGACATTAACAAGATGCATATAAGAATATCCCCTATCATTCCGGGAAATCCTTCGGATATGATAAAAACGAATTCGAAGTACTAAAGCATCCGGTACTTTGGATGAGGTTCGTTCGGCCCAATAGATCTATCTTTAGGATTCGCGTCAATTAGTAGATCGGTTTACTAATTCTTAGGCTACCAAGCAAAATGGGCATATTCGGATTCGATCATTCACCCATATAATGTAGTTTCATTTACTTGTGTCTATTTTGTAAAACATTTATAAAACTGCATGTATTCTCATCCCAAAATATTAGATTTTAAAAGTGGGACTATAACTCACTTTCACATATTTTTACTTCGTCAGGAAGTAAGACTTGGTCACTGGTCGATTCATGAACCTATAACAAATATATACATATATATATATATATAAAAGTATGTTCAAAATATATTTACAACATTTTTAATACATTTTGATGTTTTAAGTTTATTAAGTCAGCTGTCCTCGTTAGTAACCTACAACTAGTTGTCCAAAGTTAGATGTACAGAAATAGATTGATATATATTATCTTGAATCAATCCACGACCCAGTGTATACACGTCTCAGGCTAGATCACAACTCAAAGTATATATATTTTTGGAATCAACCTCAACCCTGTATAGCTAACTCCAACATTACAGCATATAGAGTGTCTATGGTTGTTCCAAATAAAATATATACATGGGTCGATATGATATGTCAAAACATTTGCATACGTGTCTATGGTATCCCAAGATTACATAATAGATTAGAATACATATATAATACAATATAAGTTAGCTAGGATATGATTTTTATAGAATTGTTACAATATTTTCCGTAGCTACAACAATAAAAAAATATCCAATCTTGTTTTACCCATAACTTCTTCGTTTTAAATCCGTTTTGAGTGAATCAAATTGCTATGGTTTCATATTGAACTCTATTTTATGAATCTAAACAGAAAAAGTATAGGTTTATAGTCGGAAATATAAGTTACAAGTCGTTTTTGTAAAGGTAGTCATTTCAGTCGAAAGAACGACGTCTAGATGACCATTTAGAAAAACATACTTCCACTTTGAGTTTAGCCATGATTTTTGGATATAGTTTCATGTTCATAAGAAAAATCATTTTCCTAGAAGAACAACTTTTAAATCAAATTTATCATAGTTTTTAATTAACTAACCCAAAACAGGTGTTACTACGACGGCGTTAATCCGGTTTTACGGTGTTCTTCATGTTTCCAGGTTTTAAATCATCAAGTTACCATATTATATAGATATAGAACATGTGTTTAGTTGATTTTAAAAGTCAAGTTAGAAGGATTAACTTTTGTTTGCGAACAAGTTTAGAATTAACTAAACTATGTTCTAGTGATTACAAGTTTAAACCTTCGAATAAGGTAGCTTTATATATATGAATCGAATAATGTTATGAACATCATTACTACCTCAAGTTTTGTAGATAAACCTACTGGGAATGAAAAAAATAGATCTAGCTTCAAATGATCCTTGGATGGCTTGAAAGTTCTTGAAGCAGAATCATGACACGAAAACAAGTTCAAGTAAGATTTCCACTCGAAATAAGATTGTTATAGTTATAGAAATTGAATCAAAGTTTGAATATGAGTATTACCTTGTATTAGAAAGATATCTTACTGTAAATAAGAAAGATTTCTTGAGGTTGGATGATCACTTTACAAGATTGAAAGTGAGCTAGTAAACTTGGAAGTATTCTTGATTTTATGAAACTAGAACTTGTAGAATTTATGAAGAACACTTAGAACTTGAAGATGGAACTTGAGAGAGATCAATTAGATGAAGAAAATTGAAGAATGAAAGTGTTTGTAGGTGTTTTTGGTCGTTGGTATATGGATTATATATAAAGGATATGTAATTTTGTTTTCATGTAAATAAGTCATGAATGATTACTAATATTTTTGTAATTTTATGAGATATTTCATGCTAGTTGCCAAATGAAGGTTCCCACATATGTTAGGTGACTCACATGGGCTGCTAAGAGATGATCATTGGAGTGTATATACCAATAGTACATACATCTAAAAGTTGTGTATTGTAAGAGTACGAATACGGGTGCATACGAGTAGAATTGTTGATGAAACTGAACGAGGATGTAATTGTAAGCATTTTTGTTAAGTAGAAGTATTTTGATAAGTGTCTTGAAGTCTTTCAAAAGTGTATGAATACATATTAAAACACTACATGTATATACATTTTAACTGAGTCGTTAAGTCATCGTTAGTCGTTACATGTAAATGTTGATTTGAAACCTTTAAGTTAACGATCATGTTAATGTTGTTAACCCAATGTTTATTATATATAATGAGATGTTAAATTATTACATTATCATGATATCATGATATATTAATATATCTTAGTATGATATATTTATAGTTAAATGTTGTTACAATGATAATCGTTACATATATGTCTCGTTTCGAAATCATTAAGTTAGTAGTCTTGTTTTTACATATGTAGTTCATTGTTAATACACTTAATGACATGTTTACTTATCATTTATCATGATTAAACATAGTGTATCAATATCTTAATATGATTCATATGTATTTAGTAAGACGTTGTTATAACGATAATCGTTATATATATCGTTTCGAGTTTCTTAATTTAATAAACTCAATTTTATGTATATAACTCATTGTTAAAATACCTAATGAGATACTTACTTATCATAATATCATGTTAACTATATATATAATCATATATATGTCATCATATAGTTTTTACAAGTTTTAACGTTCGTGAATCACCGGTCAACTTGGGTGGTGTTGACGTATCTTCTGGAAATAAGTGTGGGTATTTCTTATTCATCTGATCTTCTCGTTCCCAAGTGAATTCGGGTCCTGTACGAGCATTCCATCGAATCTTAACAATTGGTATCTTGTTTTGTTTAAGTCTTTTAACCTCACGATCCATTATTTCGACGGGTTCTTCGATGAATTGAAGTTTTTCGTTGATTTGGATTTCATCTAACGGAATAGTGAGATCTTCTTTAGCAAAATATTTCTTCAAATTCGAGACATAGAAAGTGTTATGTACAGCCGCGAGTTGTTGAGGTAACTCAAGGCGGTAAGCTACTGGTCCGACACGATCAACAATCTTGAATGGTCCAATATACCTTGGATTTAATTTCCCTCGTTCACCAAATCGAACAACGCCTTTCCAAGGTGAAACTTTAAGCATGACAATCTCTCCAATTTCAAATTCTATATCTTTTAATTTAATGTCAGCGTTGCTCTTTTGTCGACTTTGGGCGGTCTTTAACCGTTGTTGAATTTGGATGATCTTCTCGGTAGTTTCTTGTATTATCTCCGAACCCGTAATGTGTCTATCCCCCACTTCACTCCACAAAATCAGAGACCTGCACTTTCTACCATAAAGTGCTTCAAACGCCACCATATCAATGCTTGAATGGTAGCTGTTGTTATAGGAAAATTCTGCTAACGGTAGATGTCGATCCCAACTGTTTCCGAAATCAATAACACATGCTCGTAGCATGTCTTCAAGCATTTGTATTGTCCTTTCGATCTGCCCATCAGTTTGTGGATGATAGGCAGTACTCATGTCTAGACGTGTTCCTAATGCTTGCTGTAATGTCTGCCAAAATCTTGAAATAAATCTGCCATCCCTATCAGAGATAATAGAGATTGGTATTCCATGTCTGGAGACGACTTCCTTCAAATACAGTCGTGCTAACTTCTCCATCTTGTCATCTTCTCTTATTGGCAGGAAGTGTACTGATTTGGTGAGACGATCAACTATTACCCAAATAGTATCAAAACCACTTGCAGTCCTTGGCAATTTAGTGATGAAATCTATGGTAAAGTTTTTCCATTTCCATTCCGGGATTTCGGGTTATTGAAGTAGACCTGATGGTTTCTGATGCTCCGCTTTGACCTTAGAACACGTCAAACATTCCCCTACGTATTTAGCAACATCGGCTTTCATACCTGGCCACCAAAAATGTTTCTTGAGATCCTTGTACATCTTCCCCGTTCCAGGATGTATTGAGTATCTGGTTTTATGAGCTTCTCTAAGTACCATTTCTCTCATATCTCCAAATTTTGGCACCCAAATTCTTTCAGCCCTATACCGGGTTCCGTCTTCCCGAATATTAAGATGCTTCTCCGATCCTTTGGGTATTTCATCCTTTAAGTTTCCCTCTTTTAAAACTCCTTGTTGAGCCTCCTTTATTTGAGTAGTAAGGTTAGTGTGAATCATTATATTCATAGATTTTACATGAATGGGTTCTCTGTCCTTTCTGCTCAAGGCTTCGGCTACCACATTTGCCTTCCCTGGGTGGTAACGAATCTCAAAGTCGTAATCATTCAACAATTCAATCCATCTGCGCTGCCTCATGTTCAGTTGTTTCTGATTAAATATGTGTTGAAGACTTTTGTGGTCGGTATATATAATACTCTTGACCCCATATAAGTAGTGCCTCCAAGTCTTTAATGCAAAAACTACCGCGCCTAATTTCAATCGTGAATCTTCAATTGTCTAGACGCATAAGCAATTAGTTTCGTTCGTTGCATTAATACACAACCGAGACCTTGCTTTGAGGCATCACAATATATCACAAAATCATCATTTCCTTCAGGTAATGACAATATAGGTGTCGTAGTTAACTTTTTCTTCAACAATTGAAACGCTTTTTCTTGTTCATCCTTCCATTCAAATTTCCTCCCTTTATGCGTTAATGCAGTCAAGGGTTTTGCTATTTTAGAAAAATCTTGGATGAATCTCCTATAATAACCAGCTAGCCCTAAAAATTGGCGTACGTGTTTCGGAGTTTTCGGGCTTTCCCACTTTTCAACGGTTTCAATCTTTGCTGGATCCACCTGAATACCTTCTTTGTTCACTATATGACCGAGGAATTGAACTTCTTCCAACCAAAATGCACACTTTGAAAACTTAGCGTATAGTTTTTCTTTTCTCAGCAACTCTAGCACTTTTCTCAAATGTTCTTCGTGCTCTTGATCATTCTTCGAGTAAATAAGTATGTCATCGATGAAAACAATGACAAACTTGTCAAGATACGGCCCACACACTCAGTTCATGAGGTCCATGAACACAGCTGGTGCGTTAGTCAATCCAAACGGCATAACCATAAACTCGTAATGACCGTAACGCGTCCTAAAAGCAGTTTTTGGAAAATCATCCTCCTTCACCCGCATTTGATGATATCCAGAACGTAAATCGATCTTCGAATAAACAGATGAGCCTTGTAGTTGATCAAATAAGTCGTCGATTCTCGGTAGTGGGTAGTGGTTCTTGAAGGAAAGTTTGTTTAACTCTCAGTAGTCGATACACAACCTGAATGTACCATCTTTCTTCTTGACAAACAAAACAGGAGCTCCCCATGGTGATGTGCTTGGTCGAATGAAACCACGCTCTAAAAGTTCCTGTAACTGACTTTGTAATTCTTTCATTTCACTGGGTGCGAGTCTGTATGGAGCACAAGCTATTGGTGCAGCTCCTGGTACAAGGTCTATTTGAAATTCAAAGGGTCGATGTGGGGGTAATTCTTTCAGAAATAAATCGGGAAATTCTTTTGCGACGGGAACATCACTGATGTTCTTTTCTTCAGGTTTAACTTCCTCGATGTGTGCTAGAATGACGTAACAACCTTTTCTTATTAGTTTTTGCGCCTTCAAACTACTAATAAGATTTACCTTCGCGTTGTTCTTTTCTCCGTACACCATTAAAGGTTTTCCTTTTTCACGCATAATGCGAATCGCATTTTTGTAACAAACGACCTCTGCTCTTACCTTCTTCAACCAGTCCATGCCAATTATTACATCAAAACTCCCTAACTCGACTGGTATTAAATCAATCTTAAACGTTTCATCACCCATTTTAATTTCTCTATCCCGACATATATTATCTGCTGATTTTAATTTATCATTTGCTAATTTGAGTAAAAAATTATTATCCAAAGGCGTCAATGAGCAACTTAATTTAGCACAAAATTCTCTACTTATATAGCTTCTATCCGCACCCGAATCAAATAAAACATAAGCAGATTTATCGTCAATAAGAAACGTACCCGTAACAAGCTCCGGGTCTTCCTGTGCTTCTGCCGCATTAATATTGAAAACTCTTCCACGGCCCGGTTTTCCACATTTATAACAAACAGCGTTGGTATTACTTGCTCTGACACTATTCGTTTCGGCATTACTTGTTCCGACATTATTTGTTCCTTTAGTTCTGTTAAACTTTGGTCCGTAGACCTCACACTTTGTCGCGCTATGACCATTTCTTTTACACCTGTTGCAAAATGTTGTGCAAAACCCCTGATGATTTTATTCACACCTATGACATGGCTGTTTTTGGTTTTTGTTGCCGTTGTTGTTATTGAGGTTGTTGTTGGGGTTATTATTGTTGTTGAAACGGTTGTTGTAGTTGTTGTTGTTGTTGGGATGTTTGTTTTAGTTATTGTTAGGATTGCGGTTATTGTTGCGATTGTTTTTGAAGTTGTTGGGATAGTTGTTGCGATTCTGGTTGTAATTGTTGTTGTTGTTGTTGTTGTACTGGTGACTCTTGTCACCGTTTTCCTCCCACTTCCTCTTGAGTTGTTTCGTGTTGGCTTCTTCGGCCGCCTGCTCTTTAATTCTTCCCTCAATCTGATTTATGAGTTTATGAGCCATTCGACTTGCCTTCTGTATAGAAGCGGGCTCGTGTGAACTCACATCTTCTTGAATCCTTACTGGTAACCCTTTTACAAACGCGTTGATCTTCTCTTCTTCATCTTCGAATGCTCCCGGACACAATAGGCACAACTCTGTGAATCGTCGTTCATATGTGGTAACGTCAAACCCTTGAGTTCCTAACTCTCTAAGTTCTGCCTTGAGTTTATTGACTTCGTTTCTAGGACAGTACTGCTCGTTCATCAATTGCTTGAATGCTGACCACGGTAGTGCGTAAGCAGCATTTTGTCCTACCTGTTCAAGATAGGTGTTCCACCACGTTAACGCAGTACCTGTGAAGGTATGCGTAGCATACTTAACTTTATCCTCTTCAGTACACTTACTTATGGCAAACACCGATTCGACTTTCTCGGTCCACCGTTTCAATCTAATTAGTCCTTCGGTTCCATCAAATTCCAAAGGTTTGCAGGCAGTGAATTCTTTGTAGGAGCATCCTACACGATTTCTTGCACCGTTAGCTGCATTGCTAGATTCAGAGTTATTGTTGGTATGTAGCGCAGCCTGTACTGCGGCTATGTTTGCAGCAAGAAAGGTACGAAATTCCTCTTCGCTCATATTCATGGTGTGTAGAGTAATCGGTGCCATTTCCTTCAAAATAGCCAACTGAATCGAGTTAATCATACAGAATATTAAGAGTAGTCAATAGTATTTCGTAGCATAATATGAACTCATTTATAAAAGCTTTTTCTTCATATTAGCGTTTTATAAGTTTAAATTCGGGTACTACCTACCCGTTAAGTTCATACTTAGTAGCTAATATACAATTCAACTACTACAATTCCATATAAAAAACTGATTATAATAATATATCACATACAAATATTCTTCAAACTTACAACTTCGCTATATTACATATTGTGATGACCCGGGAATTTCTGACCAAATTTCAAACTTAACCTTACTATGATTCTGACACGATAAGCAAAGTCTATAATGTTGAGTCTCGAAAACTTTTAGAACTGTTTTCATATATGCAATTACCCTTCGACTGCTCTCGACGATTCACGAACAATTGTTTGTAAATAAATATGTAATTAAATATATATATACAAAATGTAAGAATATATAATAATTGGAAATAATAAAATACAATATGAACTAATATGTAAAACAAAATACAAAATTATTATAATAATTTAAAATGAGTCTATATATATAGATACGAGTTCTATGCATAATTATTATTAAAAGTATATTGTATGTATATGTATATATATATGTATATACATATAGAGTATAAATATTAACATTATCTATAATTAATAAATCTTACATATTTAATAAACGACAGTATTAATATATTAAATGTATTTACAAGATAAGAATATAGTTGTTATAATAAGATTTACATTTACTTCCATTATTATTATTATTATAAAATCTGATATGTATAAGTTGTTATATTATTATTATCAATATTATTATTATCATGAATAATATCATTATTATTAGCATCATAGTATTAATTATTTATTAAACTTATCTTTTATTTATGTTAACATATCTGTATCATTATTTTTCTTTATTATCTTGATATCATAATTAATACTAGTATTATTTCGATAGTATTTTTATTAACAATTTTATTATTATTATTAATAGAATTAGTATTTTATTATTAATAACATCATTACTTAATATTACTATGAATATGATTATTAACAAGTTCATTTTTTTTTAAAAAAAATTTACGACCTATTATTATTATTATTTTTTTACGACATCATTTGTATTTTTATTTTTTTTATTGATATAATTATAATTATAATTACTAATTATTAATAATAATAAATATATGACATCATATGCGAAATTGGAACTCAAATCTATTTCCCATATACATCAACTTTAATTAAATTTTGTTCTTTTATGAGTGTTAGCTTTCAATTATCGAATAAAATCGTACAAGAGTTGTTTACAGTCGTTATCTGATTTATATTATATTTTTTTTATTTTTTTTTCTTTCTCTGCCGATAAAAACTGTCAAATTTCTTTAAGCTATAAAACAAACTACAAATTTGTCGAATGAGCTGTAAGTATATCAAATATCCTTTATATAACCTCCTCCTAATACATTTCGAATAAAAACAGTTGAATTAAATCAAAATTTTGAAGAAAATGTCACGACACCTCTGTTCTTGATTATTTTGCCAAAAGTTTGATTTCGTAATTAAATTCAAAATCTAGAAATGCAGTTTTGTTGGGAATGTATTGAGTGATCTTTCTGCAAAGTATAAAGTTCCAATTCTTCATATTAATCGAGAATTTTGAAGTCAAAGTTTATGTATTTAAAAGTCAAAGATTGTTCAATAGCAAAATTCGAGTTTGCTGTTTTGATTTAAGTAAAATTGATAATCCAGATAGTTTCTAATAACTACTTGGAACCTTTTTCATGTTGAAACCTTTTTCTAAAACGTTATAAAAATCGAATTCATGCTTTGAGTTTATATTTTTTTTAACGATACAGCAGGTTCTTTTTTTTATTTAAAATATTTTTTTTCTTTTAATTCATACATGGGTAGTGATTGTTATTAATTTATCTGGTGTATAAAAAAAATCGTTATTGTACGGATTTGAGTTACTCTGGTCGATTGAATCATATATATGTAGAAGATGAAATAAGAACTGGAGTGAGGGGATATAATTAAATGGATTGAGGTTATATCAGAAAAACGGGCATAGCCAAGTTGGTCGTGATTTGTGTTGGTTAAAGGGTGGTCACGGGTTCGAGACCCTGGTGAGGCAGAAAATTATTTTTTGGGCGGTTTACTTGAAGGTAGTTTCTTTTTATGACTTTTATTATTATTATTATTATTATTATTGTTATTGTTATTGTTATTGTTATTGTTATTGTTATTGTTATTGTTATTGTTATTGTTATTGTTATTGTTATTGTTATTGTTATTGTTATTGTTATTGTTATTGTTATTGTTATTGTTATTATTATTATTGTTATTGTTATTGTTATTGTTATTGTTATTGTTATTGTTATTATTATTATTGTTATTGTTATTGTTATTGTTAGTACTAATTATTATTGTTATAATTGTTATTATTACTAAGGTTATTATAACTACTCAGTATTATTATTATTATTAAGTATTAGGATTATTATTATTATTATTATCATTATTAGGAACATAATAAAACTTTCATTATAAACATTATAATTAGTGACAAAATAATGCTACTTATTATTATTATTTTTTTTTTTGTAAATATTGGTAATTGTACCATTTTTTTTAGTACTATTATTATTATGAATATGTTTAGGATTATTATTATTGTTATTAAACAATACAAGTTATTATTACTCTTACTAATATTAGTATAAATATCATTTTCGTAATTATTAGTTTTACTATTATTATTATTAACATATGTATCAATTTTTAACAATATCGTTATTTATATTAGTATTATCAATATTAAGAAAATTATTATTATTAGTAAATCATTATTATCAAAACTATCATTTTCGTTACAAATAAATATTTTGTACCTAAAATATACTTAATACATATATTGTAATCATATTAATAGTTTATATATCACCTACCAATTATAATAACATTATTTATATAAATAATTATATATAACGAATTAAGATTATTTTCGTATAATACTAGCCATATATATATACATAGATATATTAATATAACCAAATATATAGATATTAAACATTTAAAATATATACACAAACTAAATAAGTATAAAATATAATTCAAGTTATAATATATAAACTTGTTCGAATGCGATTATACATTTTAATATATATACAAATGATATAGGTTCGTGAATCCGAGGCCAACCCTGCATTGTTCAGTTTGTCTAATGTTGTCATATGTATTTTTACTACAAAATACATTAGGTGAGTTTCATTTACCTTTTTACCCTTTATATTTTTGGGCTGAGAATACATGCGCAATTTTTATAAATATTTTACGAAATAGACACAAGTAATCGAAACTACATTATATGGTTGAATTATTGAAATCGAATATGCCCCTTTTTATTATGTCTGGTAATCTAAGAATTAGGGAACAGACACCCTAATTGACGCGAACTCTAAAGATAGATCTATCGGGCCCAACAAGCCCCATCCAAAGTACCGGATGCTTTAGTACTTCGAAATTTATATCATGTCCGAAGGAGGATCCCGGAATGATGGGGATATTCTTATGCATATTGTGAATGTCGGTTACTAGGTGTTCAATCCATATGAATGATATTTTTGTCTCTATGCATGGGACGTATGTTTATGAGAAATGGAAATATGAAATCTTGTGGTCTATTAAAATTATGAAATGATTATTTATGCTAAACTAATGAACTCACCAACCTTTTGGTTGACACTTGAAAGCATGTTTATTCTCAGGTACGAAGGAAATCTTCCACTATGCATTTGATCATTTTAAAGATATTACTTGGAGTCATTCATGACATATTTCAAAAGACGTTGCATTCGAGTCGTTGAGTTTATCAAGATCATTATAAAGTCAATTATAGTTGGATATATTATGAAATGGTATGCATGTCTGTCAACTTTAGATGTAATGAAAGATTGTCTTTTCAAAACGAATGCAATGTTTGTAAAATGTATCATATAGAGGTCAAGTACCTCGCGATGTAATCAACTATTGTGAATCGTTTATAATCGATATGGACTTTGTCCGGATGGATTAGATCGGGTCCTTTCAGTTGGTATCAGAGCTGTGGTCTTAGCAAACCAGGTCTTGCATTAGTATGTCTAACTGATAGTCGTTAGGATACATTAGTGAGTCTGGACTTCGACCGTGTCTGCATGTCAAAAGTTTTGCTTATCATTTTCGTCTGAAATTATCTGCTATTCATCCTTAGGAAATTACATGTTTATCACTCTTAGTCTAGACAGATCTTACTGCATTGATTGCATGAATAGTGTATAGACAAAATTCACATCTTAGCGTAGCTGTTACTGTAGACTTTGCTTGACAGCTTCCGTAGATTCCTCCGTAATTTATGAGATTTTAGTATTAAATATGCATATGTAAAATTATATATTGCAGGGTACAAATCTACATCCTATTCTTTTTCTTATCGAAAATCCTTCATCTGATCGTACGAGATGAATCCCTCAACCAGTTCGAGTCCTTTAGATTCCGATACCTATTCCGACAGCTATTCCGACATAGAGTTTCACTCGATTTTCGAAAGTAGAGTCACCGAAATGAATCAACAAATCAGCCATCCCCAATTCATCTGATGGTTTCGTAGTCAACTTAATCAATGGAGACGCGAAGAAGACGATCTCTTCCACCAACCGAATTTACCTCTAGGCGAACAACCTGAAACACTTACCGGCGAATCAGTCCGAAACACCATTTTCACCCTCATTTCCAGGATATCTCGTAACTATTATATATTATCCACAATTCTAAATCTTATTCATCTGCTCGTTCCGACCGACAATCATCCTGGAGTAATGGAAGAAGTCAACGAGCTTCGCGCTCGAGTAATAAATTCGGAGAATATGGTGCAAAATTTACCAGCTTCAACAACATCACCGGCACCAACAGTACCATCGATAATAGCACCAGTACCATCAACATCACACGCCTCAACATCTCATTATGTACCTCGAGTATAATCAACGTTCTACATATCGTTCTACATCATTTATCTTCGTTCTACCTGGCGATTATGTAATCTCTAATGTTTTAGAGATTATGTATTCTAGTTCTAACGATAAATCAAATGAGATTAATATCACATTAACTCATTAGATCCATGATTACATCTGAAGAAAATATATATGTATATATGTTTTCATAAAGATTGTAATTAAAAATTCTTTTGTACAAACTGTTAATGGTGAAAATATTTTAACGGGTAGGTAATACCCGAGGAATATTTAAATTTCACATTAATAAGTTAAACTGTATATTCTTCGAATCTGATTCCACAGTTATTCACTATCCTACTTATATCCACCGGTATCCGTATCCGTTCACCGTAGAGTAACCATTTTCATTAAATTTTAAATTTGGATTTTGACCTATCAGAATCCAACAAGTGGCATAATGAAGAAAACATTTGATAAAATAAAATTTGTTAAAAACAGACTAATTAACTATGAGAAATTTTGTTAAGAATCCACGCTAACAAAATCCTAGCTAACTGTTCCTAGCTAACTGTTAATTCCGTATTACATTTTATTTTTTCGCAATTTATTTATCGCAATTTAATTATCGTAATTTATTTATCGCAGTTTATTTATCGCAATTTATATTCTCGCAATTTTATTTATCGTCATTTAAATTCTGTTATTTATTTTATGCACTTTAAATATCGGGACACATATACAACGTTTTGACATATCATATCGACCCGTCTATATATATTATTTGGAATAACCATAGACACTCTATATGCAGTAATGCGGGAGTTAGCTATACAGGGTTTAGGTTGATTCTATAATAATATATATACTTTGAGTTGTGATCGAGTCTGAGACGTATACGGGTCAGGATACGTATTAATTAATTCGAATATTATATATTAAACTATATATGAATTATTGGACTATTACTGTGGACTATCAACTGTGGACTACCAACACTGGACAATTAAAATGAATTAAAATATTGATTATAACATATGAAACTAAACAATTCTTCAAGTTTGCCACTTGATTTTGTCTTAAACCTCATTTGTATCTTCACGATTACATTCTGCGTTCAAACTTTTCATAATTCTTGAAAACACCTCAATTGAGAGGATGAACCAACCGCACTTCATCTACTGAAGGAAAGATTTATGCATATAGTTATGCACCTGAGAAACTCTCGGCAACTGAATAAAAGTTTAACACGTAGCCGCGTCAGATCCTTTGGCATTTATTAGCAAAAATAACTTTGCGATCCCTTTTCAAGGTAGCCAATTTTGTCACAGCTCCATCAAGTCAACTTCGACTTTTTATTCGAAGTAGCCTTACTATAATCCTGATATATACGATTACCCTTTTGATACCGAAGAATTCTTTTATATTCTACCATATTACCAGCAGACATACCAGCAACCTCGTTACTTCTTGGCTTAAAATCTCTCTGACAAATCATTATATTTATTCATTGAAACCCTATCATATACTCATCCGCATCTTGTAACGAGAACTGCCATACCAATTACCGGGAATTAGCAATCAGTACTTTGAAAACTCACAGCATATCTACATCAGCAGTTATATGTATGACATTTATCTCTTAGAATTATGATCTCTCCTTTTGGAATTCTGAAAGGCACTCAGTCACAAATCAATACTCTGAATGTTGAAAAAGGTGAATGAAGCAGCAGAAACCATAGACAACCGTAAACGACCATAATCATCGAAAGTTTGATGATAAAGAATAGTATGTTGGAAAAGCTCAGAAAAGTTGGAACCGAAAAACGGATTGAGCTAACCACGAAGGAGACCGAGGATAAATACAAGGACCATACCATATATTCAAAGAATCCAGGTAATTCTGGATCCGATGAAACCTTCAAAGAATATCTTGCTCCGAAGTCATGTTAAAATCTTGCGGAAAATCTTTCTCCATCAACCATCGAACTTAGAAATTCCAAAATATCATCATCAATATCTTCGATATATCTGAGGATATTTTCATAAATATTCTCGTCTTAAATTATATACCTCTTCGTGCTTCCTGTTTATCATTATATTGGAAACATTCAATAGAAAATTTAGTACCGAAAATCAGATTATGCAAAACTATGAAGAAAGCCGTGGACAAATCATAAAGAATAAGTTTGACTTCAAAGAATCCAAATGACTCAATGTCTGCTAAAAAGTCTTTAGTGAATATCATACTCCTTACTCTAAACTCTTGCAGACAATAGTTTCTATCATCCTCTGATCTTAAATATTCTGAGATATTATCGTATCTTTCATTATAATTATCCTCCATATTTCTAGAGATATTTTATAACTATTCTTATCTGAAATCATTAATCTCTTCGTACTATCAGTGTTACATCATATAGAAACTGTTAGTTTCTATATTCTGTAAAATTTTGAGCTTAAAATATGAAAGTTATTGAAGTAATGTTGGGAACTGATGCATGAGTTAGTATAATATAATGACACTTGATCAACGTGATTATATTACAGTAAGTCATGCTGAGTTTCTAAATGGGACATGATGGTTCACAGATTATAACATCATCATGTGCCATGTGACACGACTCTTACATTTTATCTGATATATAAACATATCAAGAACATATTTTCTTGATAGTTCTATCTTTCCCGGATATTCTGATAATTTGACGAATCAAATCGTGCTATTACATTCATTCTCGTTTAGAATATTAGGTTTATTCGAAACCCCATACTTACGAATTCTGGACCATTACTTGCGAAAAGAAAACAAAAGCATGAAGCTCCGAAATAGAAATGGGGTATAAATTGCAGCAAATAAGAGAGGGCATTAACTGTGAATGACAATGATTATAGAAGACGGAAGCAGAGACTCCTAAATATAAGGGAGAATATAAAGCTCAATAACAATACGGAGATTACAAACCGTGGATATTAATACGAATAGCAATATAAAGACACGGTAGAATTAAGAATAGTACACCCCAAGGTAATCGTAGAAGTAAACAGATTCATCTGGTGGAAGATTTAGAAGAAGGATGATAGAAATGATAATTAGGAAAATATCAAGGATTAGAACTGGATGAAGCATTTTCACAATCTTTTAGAAGTAAGATTTAAGAAAGAAAGTATAGGAATGGTGAGAATAATGGAACGGAAGAGTTTAATTTATAATGGAAATATCAGACAGAGTAGTCGAGGCAGATCACCGTATTTAATTATAGAGATCTTAATTTCCTTATTCGCCGAAAAATCAAATCTTTTAGATTTCGAAGATTTTCTTTAATCCCTTGAATTCCGGAATTCAACCCTCTACGTCAAAAAGTTAAGACGCACCTTAATTTCTAAATTCAACCAAGACAACATCAAAAGTTAAGACGAAACTTTATTTCTACAATTCACTCTTTGATGATAGCTTCATTCGTGCGCTTCGAATAATCGAATTGTTTTATCCATATTACTCAATGATGATAAAACTCTATTTATCAACTCATATTCGTCAGGAAAACATTTTTATTGTTAGCCATGACGACCTCACTCAAATTTCGGGACGAAATTTCTTTAACGGGCAGGTACTGTGATGACCCGGGAATTTCCGTCCAAATTTAAAACTTAACCTCACTATGATTCTGACACGATAAGCAAAGTCTATAATGTTGAGTCTCGAAAACTTTTAGAACTGTTTTCATATATGCAATTACCCTTCGACTGCTCTCGACGATTCACGAACAATTGTTTGTAAATAAATATGTAATTAAATATATATATATATATATATATATATATATATATATATATATATATATATATATATATATATATACAAAATGTAAGAATATATAATAATTGGAAATAATAAAATACAATATGAACTAATATGTAAAACAAAATACAAAATTATAATAATAATTTAAAATGAGTCTATATATATATATATATAGATACGAGTTCTATGTATAATTATTATTAAAAGTATATTGTATATATATGTATATATATATATGTATATACATATAGAGTATAAATATTAACATCATCTATAATTAATAAATCTTACATATTTAATAAACGACAGTATTAATATATTAAATGTATTTACCAGATAAGAATATAGTTGTTATAATAAGATTTACATTTACTTCCATTATTATTATTATTATAAAATCTGATATGTATAAGTTGTTATATTATTATTATTATTATCAATATTATTATTATCATGAATAATATCATTATTATTAGCATCATAATATTAATTATTTATTAAACTTATCTTTTATTTATGTTAACATATCTGTATCATTATTTTTCTTTATTATCTTGATATCATAATTAATACTAGTATTATTTCGATAGTATTATTATTAACAATTTTATTATTATTATTAATAGAATTAGTATTTTATTATTAATAACATCATTACTTAATATTACTATGAATATGATTATTAACAAGTTCATTTTTTTAAAAAAAAATTTACGACTTATTATTATTATTATTATTATTATTTTTTATGACATCATTTGTATTTTTATTTTTTTTATTGATATAATTATAATTATAATTACTAATTAATATTAATAATAAATATATGACATCATATGCGAAATTGGAACTCAAATCTGTTTCCCATATACATCAACTTTAATTAAATTTTGTTCTTTTATGAGTGTTAGCTTTCAATTATCGAATAAAATCGTACAAGAGTTGTTTACAGTCGTTATCTGTTTTATATTATATTTTTTTTTATTTTTTTTCTTTCTCTGCCGATAGAAACTGTCTAATTTCTTTAAGCTATAAAACAAACTACAAGTTTATCGAATGAGCTGTAAGTATATCAAATATCCTTTATATAACCTCCTCCTAATACATTTCGAATAAAAACAGTTGAATTAAATCAAAATTTTGAAGAAAATGTCACGACACCTCTGTTCTTGACTATTTTGCCAAAAGTTTGATTTCGTAATTAAATTCAAAATCTAGAAATGCAGTTTTGTTGGGAATGTATTGAGTAATCTTTCTGCAAAGTATAAAGTTCCAATTCTTCATATTAATCGAGAATTTTGAAGTTAAAGTTTATGTATTTAAAAGTCAAAGATTGTTCAATAGCAAAATTCGAGTTTGCTGTTTTGATTTAAGTAAAATTGATAATCCAGATAGTTTCTAATAACTACTTGGAACCTTTTTCATGTTGAAACCTTTTTCTAAAACATTATAAAACTCGAATTCATGCTTTGTGTTTATATTTTTTTTTTACGATACAGCAGGTTCTTTTTTTTATTTAAAATATTTTTTTTTCTTTTAATTCATACATGGTTAGTGATTGTTATTAATTTATCTGGTGTATAAAAAAAATCGTTATTGTAAGGATTTGAGTTACTCTGGTCGATTGAATCATATATATGTAGAAGATGAAATAAGAACTGGAGTGAAGGGATATAATTAAATGGATTGAGGTTATATCAGAAAAACGGGCATAGCCTAGTTAGTCGTGATGTGTGTTGGTTAAAGGGTGATCACGGGTTCGAGACCCTGGTGAGGCAGAAAATTATTTTTTGGGCGGTTTACTTGAAGGTAGTTTCTTTTTATGACTTTTATTATTATTATTATTATTATTATTATTATTATTATTATTATTATTATTATTATTATTATTATTATTATTATTATTATTATTATTATTATTATTATTATTATTATTATTATTATTATTATTATTATTATTATTATTATTATTATTATTATTATTATTATTATTATTATTATTGTTATTGTTATTGTTATTGTTATTATTATTGTTATTGTTATTATTGTTATTGTTATTGTTAGTACTAATTATTATTGTTATAATTGTTAAGGTTATTATAACTACTCAGTATTATTATTATTATTATTATTATTATTATTATTATTATTATTATTATTATTATTATTATTATTAAGTATTAGGATTATTATTATTATTATTATTATTATTATCATTATTAGGAACATAATAAAACTTTCATTATAAACATTATAATTAGTGACAAAATAATGCTACTTATTATTTTTTTTTTGTAAATATTGGTAATTGTACCATTTTTTTTGGTACTATTATTATTATGAATATGTTTAGGATTATTATTATTATTGTTATAAAACAATATAAGTTATTATTACTCTCACTAATATTAGTATAAATATCATTTTCGTAATTATTAGTTTTACTATTATTATTATTAACATATGTATCAATTTTTAACAATATCGTTATTTATATTAGTATTATCAATATTAAGAAAATTATTATTATTAGTAAATCATTATTATCAAAACTATCATTTTCGTTACAAATAAATATTTTGTACCTAAAATATACTTAATACATATATTGTAATCATATTAATAGTTTATATATCACCTACCAATTATAATAACATTATTTATATAAATAATTATATATAACGAATTAAGATTATTTTCATATAATACTAGCCATATATATACATAGATATATTAATATAACCAAATATATAGATATTAAACATTTAAAATATATACACAAACTAAATAAGTATAAAATATAATTCAAGTTATAATATATAAACTTGTTCGAATGCGATTATACATTTTAATATATATATAAATGATATAGGTTCGTGAATCCGAGGCCAACCCTGCATTGTTCAGTTTGTCTAATGTTGTCATTTGTATTTTTACTACAAAATACATTAGGTGAGTTTCATTTACCTTTTTACCCTTTATATTTTTGGGCTGAGAATACATGCGCAATTTTTATAAATGTTTTACGAAATAGACACAAGTAATCGAAACTACATTATATGGTTGAATTATCGAAATCGAATATGCCCCTTTTTATTAAGTCTGGTAATCTAAGAATTAGGGAACAGACACCCTAATTGACGCGAACTCTAAAGATAGATATATCGGGCCCAACAAGCCCCATCCAAAGTACCGGATGCTTTAGTACTTCGAAATTTATATCATGTCCGAAGGAGGATCCCGGAATGATGGGGATATTCTTATGCATATTGTGAATGTCGGTTACCTGGTGTTCAATCCATATGAATGATATTTTTGTCTCTATGCATGGGACGTATGTTTATGAGAAATGGAAATATGAAATCTTGTGGTCTATTAAAATTATGAAATGATTATTTATGCTAAACTATTGAACTCACCAACCTTTTGGTTGACACTTGAAAGTATGTTTATTCTCAGGTACGAAGGAAATCTTCCGCTGTGCATTTGATCATTTTAAAGATATTACTTGGAGTCATTCATGACATATTTCAAAAGACGTTGCATTCGAGTCGTTGAGTTTATCAAGATCATTATTAAGTCAATGATAGTTGGATATATTATGAAATGGTATGCATGTCTGTCAACTTTAGATGTAATGAAAGATTGACTTTTCAAAACGAATGCAATGTTTGTAAAATGTATCATATAGAGGTCAAGTACCTCGCGATGTAATCAACTGTTGTGAATCGTTTATAATTGATATGGACTTCGTCCAGATGGATTAGGACGGGTCCTTTCACATATAACATGAAATATAGTACACTTTGATACAGAACAGTTTTTGAAGATAAACCTAGTTAATACGCAAGTTGTTCAGCAAAGGAAATAAAGACACGTAGTTCATAAGTCTAGAAACAAGTCATGCATTCTGGTTTTACTAAGATGACTTCCCATCCTTGGTCTTGTGGAAAATAACCATTATGACCATTGGCTAGGCAGCATGTTGTAATGTCGTCAAAAGGACGAGGGTTTTGTAATGTCCAACAGCCCCGTAATAATCTAAAAACCTTGTTTCTCACCCCAACTACTGAATTCGTCACTTGTGGGAAGGTTTTATTTAAAAGTTGCAATCCGATGTTCTTTTTCTCACTTTGGTAAGAAGCGAACATCACTAACCCGTAAGTATAACATGCTTCTTTATGTTGCATGTTAGAAGCTCTTTCTAATTCACGAAATCCTATGTTGGGATATGTTGAGTCAAAATAGGTTCTTAACCCGTAGCGTAAAATTGCATTTGGGTTTCTCGCATTTAACGCTTTAAAGAAAACACGTCGTAACTTACGGTCTCCCCAATGTGATATACCCCACCTATCAAAGGAAAGCCTTTTATAAACTAAGGCATTTCTGGAAAGTCTTTCAAATGTTTGACAAGTTAATTTTGCCATAATTAATTGTGCTGATGAATTCTGACCAACTCTAGACAAGATTTCCTCAATCATATCCTCTGGTAGATCTTCTAAAATATTTGGTTGTCTACCCTTAACGTCCATTTTGTTTTTATACTGTAAAATAGACAAGGATTAGATTCATAAAAGATAATTAACAATCAATACAAGCAATTTTTACATAGAACATAAAAGTACAAGAACACTACAATACATATAATACACAACATGATTACAACCCTCTAATCTGAATCACTGGTTTAGTCTTCTTCGGAGTTGGTTCGTTTTCCTAATTTTCTAGGAATATATGGTGTTCCTCTAATATGAGCCGTCGTTTTCTACAATGGTTTAGAAAAACCTGGTGGTTTAGAGGTTTCCGGGTCATTGTTACATTTTAGGAAATACAGATGTTGCCGATACATATAAAGTTCATCGGGGTTGGAATCGGGTTTCTCTATTTTTATACCTTTTCCCTTATTATTTTCTTTCGCTTTATTAAATTGGGTCGAGGTAATTTCTATAACATCATCGGAATCCTCATCGGGATCCAATTCATCGGAAAATTGATAATCTTCCCAATATTTTGCTTCCTCGGCGGAAACACCATTGACCATTATTAACTTTGGTCCGTTGGTTTAGGATTTTCTTTTACTTAATCGATTTACTATAGGTATCAATATTTCTTCCTCCGGAACCTCTTCTTCTTCTGGTTCCTCCTCTTTCGATTCCTCCTCTTCTGGTTCCTCTTCTTTCGGTTTCTCCTCTTCCGGTTCCTCCTCTTCCGGAGTACACTTGGCAAGTACGTATGTATACAAAGTATGAAACACCCATTAAATGCTAGCGCTACTAGCCCGAGTGGGGATGTCAAACCCTATGGATCCTTATCTAAGATTCGCGTTCACCGGTTCAAAAACCAATGACTAAACGTTACCGAGCTAAGGGGAAAGTTTATGCCGTTGTATAACCCACACATATATAAAGTTTAAGTACTCGTGCCTAGTATGTAAAACGTAAAACACGCATGTATTCTCAGTTCCTAAAATAGTTAAAGTAAAAAGGGATGCTATAACTCACAGTGGTAAAGTAGTAGTAAAGTTGAGTCGGGAAGTAAGCAAGTATGTAGGTCTGGAAAGTCCTCAACCTAAGTCAAATATTACTAAGTCAGTAAATCATTCCAATATGTTTAAATGTATGTAAATTAGGTCTTAAGGGTCATCATCATTCATCATCAAACAAAAGGTATAAAGTAAGTTTCGTTCATGAAAAGAGTTTAAAACAAAGGCTGAATTTGATCAGTCACCACGGCCTCTATACCTACTGAAATAAGGTGAGACCAGTGGTCATGGATCCGTATATAAGTCCTTTAGTTGCTGTAAAAATTCTAGAACCAAACTCATCTTCGTTTGAACGTGGCGACGGTTTAAATGCGAGTAGGTCAGAATTTTCAGCACAACGTTGAAAGGACATAGTGACGTTCGGAGGGCCATAGATCCTAAACCGTAACTCGGATTAAGATGAGTCTTAAATGAAAAATTATCTACTTGAATAGAACTAACTGAAAATAAAATTTACAGTAGCCCAGGTATTTTTATCTGTTCCAGAAAACAGTAAACAATAGGCTCTGGTGGGTTCTTGGTGCTTGATGTTCATCACGATTCTCATCCTTGATGCTTGTAGCTTCAAGTGTACAACTTGTTGATGGGTTTACATCATATTTACCAAGTTTTAACCATAATAACATAAGTGTAAGTCTAAGATAAGTACCACAACTCAATTAAGTGTTGCAAGTAGTTTGATGAACCAAAGTTACATCAAGATCTTAGATCCGACACATACATGAACACTAAAGGTAATATTAACCAAGTTTTGACTATCATGACACTAGTGTAAGTCTAGGATATGTAGAACAACTCACTTAAGAGTTGTATGATGTTTGATGAACCAAAGTTACATCAAGACCTTAGATCCAACACATACAAGAGTTATAAAAGTAATATTGAACTACAAATTTGAAAGTAAACTAACTAATCAAGATCTTAAGTTGTAGAACATAGTTCTTAGTTAGATCTTGAAGATCCAAGACCCAAAAGTCTGGATCTAATGTTATTAAGTTAAATCTAACACAAGTGTATGAAGTTATAACTAAAAAGTTATACTTCCATGTTCTTGAACTTATAATGTTAACTTTTGTTCAAGAAAAATGAGATCAAAGTTAACTAGTAACACTTGACCAAGAACAACATAAATCACGAATTTAAAGATGCTAGAAATGAAGAAATAAACTAAATAAACAAGTAACAAGTTCATGGTTGTTCATACTTTAAAGATTTAAGCCAAGATCATGATCTTTAAGAAAGTAAACTTTAGTTTACAAACATGAATTCAAGTAATGATTTACAACACATGAACTTACAATCTTTTGAAACATTAAGTGTAGAACATAAACTAGGAAGTTTTGTTCTTGTATGTTCTTGTAAATACAAGATAATATGAAGAATCTAACTAGAAAGTTTGATTCTTGTATTAGTAAGTAAACAACTAACAAAGACAAATAACAAAACAATAACAATGAACAACTAATTAAACAACAACATGAAACAAGTAATGATGATGATTATGTGTGTGTATGTTTCGGTTTTCATGAGGAAGAAAGGAAGAAAAGAAACCTTGTTACTTACAAGAATGGAGAGAAAGTTAAGAGGAAAATGCAAGTATTTTTGTGTGTGTGTGTGTAAAAGTGAGAGAGTAAGATGAGGATACTAGTAGATAAGTTAACAAAATTGAAAGCAAAATCCACTCCCCAAGGGCCACAAGGCCGACAGTTTTCACAAGTGTGGGGAGAAGGGAAGTGTCCACAAGGCTCTTGCATGTAATGGCTCAAAAAGATGGTTATTAGAGGTGTTTGCATGGGAAAGATGTGTAAGTAACAAGTAACTAGATTCCATGCACTAATCCATCTAGTTTCATCTTAAAAGTAATATTTGCATAAATAAAATGGGCTAATTAATCCATTAAGGTGAGTAGAGTGGGCTTCTAAGTCCACTAACACTAATAAAAGCCCAAGTTCAAGTAGTTAACAAATAAATCCAATAAAGCCCAAGTAATTAACTAGTAACCTTAGTTAATTAAAAAATGATTAATAAAACTTAATCATGAATGTAAATAATATCTGAAAATATTATTCGTGTAATGTACGTGTGTCACAAAGACGTGTCGGGTAATTAATAGTCAATCGCGGTAACAAGTAAATGTATATAAACAATACATTCATTAAAACACAAGTATTAATAATAACTATTAATAAGTAAACGTTGGAAAATCTAGGGTCATTACATTACCCACCTGTTAAAGAAAATTTCATCCCAAAATTTTAAGCTGAGGTAGATGGAGGAGCTGGGAAAAAGTGAGGATACTTCTGCATCATTTGATCCTCTCGCTCCCAAGTAAACTCAGGTCCTCGTTTGGCATTTCATCATACTCGGACGATCAGAATCTTGTAGCGTTTCAAAGTTTTGACCTCACGGTCCATGATTTCAACAGGCTCTTCCACAAAGTGGAGTTTGTCATCTATTGTAAGTTCATCCAGTGGTATGATAAGTTCGGGTGCAGCAAGACACTTCTTCAAGTTTGACACGTGGAAGGTAGGATGAACTGAGCTCAATTGTGTTGGAAGATCCAAACGGTAAGCAACGGGTCCAACATGCTCCAAAATTTCGAAAGGACCAATGTATCGTGGGTTCAACTTTCCACGTTTTCCAAAACGAATCACACCTTTCCAAGGTGCAACCTTCAACATTACAAGGTTACCAACGTTGAATTCAAAGTCTTTACGTTTAAGGTCGGCATAACTCTTTTGACGATCGCGGGCAGTCTTAAGTCTCGCTTGAATCTGAGCAATCTTCTCCGTTGTTTCATGGACTACCTCGGGTTCAGTGATTTGCTTTTCGCCTACTTCGGCCCAACAAATAGGAGTTCGGAACTTGTGGCCATAAAACGCTTCAAAAGGTGCGGCATTAATACTCGAGTGATAACTGTTGTTGTACGAGAATTCGGCAAACGGCAAATGCCTTTCCCAGGCCTTTCCGAAATCGATAACACATGCACGCAACATGTCTTCCAAGGTCTGAATCGTTCGTTCACTTTGCCCGTCGGTTTGTGGGTGATAATCAGTACTCATGTCGAGACGGGTTCCCATGGATTCTTGTAAAGAACGCCAAAATCTAGAAGCAAAGCGGGGATCGCGATCTGAGATGATCGATAAAGGTACACCATGACGAGATACAACCTCTTTGATGTATAGTTGAGCGAGCCTCTCCATTGTATCCGTTTCCTTCATAGCTAGGAAGTGTGCAGATTTGGTAAGACGGTCAACGATAACCCAGATGGTATCGTATCCGCCCACCGTCTTTGGTAGCTTGGTGATGAAATCCATTGTTATCCTTTCCTACTTCCATTGTGGGATTTCCGGTTGTTGAAGTAATCCAGAGGGCCTCTAATGCTCGGCCTTAACTTTTGAACAAGTCAGACACTTACCAACATAAGTTGCAACGTCTTTCTTAAGATTCGGCCACCAATACTGCTCCTTAAGATCGTGATACATTTTTGCCCGCTCTGGGATGAATCGAATATCTCGACTTGTGGGCTTCATCTAATATAAGGTTCCATAGATCTCCCTAACAAGGTACCCAAATTCTTCCGGCATAACATCGGAGTCCAGTCTCCCTAACCTCGAATCGAGGGACAAGTATGTTCAAATGTTCATGAGATATATTCTCCTCCTTGAGAGCCTCATCTTGGGCTACTCGGATCTGACTGTTGAGATTTGAATGGATGGTGATGTTCAGTGCCCGAACACGAAGAGGTGCCATCCTCTCCTTTCGGCTCAAAGCGTCAGCAACAACATTGGTCTTGCCAGGATGATAACGAAGTTCACAATCGTAGTCGTTCAATGTCTCGATCCATCGTCGCTGTCGCATGTTCAGTTGCTTTTGATCGAATATGTGCTGGAGACTCTTGTGGTCGGTGAAGATTGTCATACCCCCAAATAGGGTCGGGGAAATATGACTACACAATATCACAACACAAGTATGTATAAACGAGAACGACTCTATATGAGACGTTTTAGTTGATAACCAATGTATTAAAGCAGTAGAAAGTGTTAATTCATTACAATTGCAACTTTAATGTTCTAATGCAATAACATGATTGTATAAATGCGGACTCCAAAAGCAGCAAAGTCCAAATAGCAAATAATCTTTAGCAATTTTCACCTAAGACAAAACATGCTTAACGTGTCAACCAAAATGGTTGAGTGAACAACATAGATTTAATAATTATAACAAGTTTTAGACCACAAGATTTAAATAAGAGGTTTAATTAGTTCGGTAGTAGTGCTGGTGTATATGATATTGATACTAACCATTAGTTACCCTAAACACATAACGTTCGTGTCGTTCATCGTTATTATGTATCCATTGACCAGCGGTCATCCGGATAGAGACGTCACCCTCAATAGCGCTATCACAATAACTAAGCTTACCAAATTACAGTAATTAACGATATCATGGTAGGGATTAAGCATGAATCAAAGCATGTTAGCAAACAGTTTGAACTGATCAAAATAAAGTTTGAGTACTTATGTCTAAGCGTAAAACAGTTTAAAAGCAAGCATGTGTCTCACCCCAAATTTATAAAACAGTTAAGAAATAGTAAAAAGAGGGGCTATGAAGTTCACCTTATTAGCAGATAGGTATTCCACACAAGTAGTAAGAATGGAGTGTGTAAGCAGAGATCTCAACCTTGAGATGTAATGTTCGATTAGGTAATGTCTAATAGACATATAGCTTGTTTATTAATATAGTAAACTATATTAACAGTGACCGTTTTCGAGATAGTTATATGTTACTAATAATAGTGTTATTATTTACATAAATCATCTATTATGTATCTTATCATAATATGTTACGTATATAATTATATCTATGTGATACATACATATATTCTTTATTATCATTATACATGTATACGTTCAATACTATATGATATATATATAGTAGGTGTATGTGTTACATATACAATAGTGTAAGATGGTACATATACATTTACTTACTACTTCTTATTATTATTATCAGGTTTACTAACTTATCAACTTACATAATGCGCATTCATTCATACATACACACATACATATACATACATATATACATATACATATGCACGCATGTATATATTTACATATACACACACACGTATACCTACAATGTATACATGCACATATGTACGTATGCATGCATGCACGTACACTAATCCATAACCTTTTATCATAATAACTCATCTTTATCATAACTTCCTAATCTTACTAACCATATCCTTTTAAATTTACAATCCCTATTAACCATCATCTCAACTTCATTATCTCTTTTAATCACATAACATCATAACTTTTAACATCCCATCTAATCACATTCATTAACCCTAACTTATCAACAACCATACTCTTTAACTAGTTCACACCCTGTTTATCATCATTATTATCTTTATTACTAATAGTCATAACCTTACAACTATTATTATTAACTAGCTTATAACTCAAATCAATTACTAAATCATGTTTAATACTAATCTAATAAACCTTAACACATAAAATCATAACTTTTATCATAACCTTTTAGCTTATTAATCCTTAACATGTCTCATAATTCCTAATCCCATTAAGCGTAATACTTTTAGTTCGAAAATCTTAATATTATTACTAATACTCCTAATCCTTCTTTATGCATTTTAACTTTATCAAATCATAATCTTATCTATCTTTAATCTATTTTCAACACAAAGATCATGATCATATTTAACCCTAATCTTTTATTCATAAAAATACCTTTTCATTATCTATATCATACTCATTATTATTTACAAATCAAATTATTATCATTAACTACATATTAATCAAACACTAATCTTCTTTTTAACAATATTAACACATATTCATAATCCACTTTTAACTTTTTCACCTACATAGAATAATAAGCCTCATATTTGGATTAACCATATTATTAACATAACCCTTACAATTTAACCTACTTAATCTCATTATCATCATAACTTTTAACATAACATTAATACTTCATGATCATACTTTATATAATTATTCATACATGTTATTTGTAATCATACTTTTATCCTTTTCCCATTAATTCACAAACTAACCAAGATAATACATCATTATTCAAACCTAAACTCAATATAAAATCATAATCTTTTATCTTAATACCTATAATTATTATCTAATACATTTAAGTGAGATTAACTAGGGTTTAACGAGCTATCTTATGCAAGATTGAGAGTGGGATTGGTGATGAGCCTGGTACGTACAGAAAATTGAAAACAAGTAGCAGCAACAGTAGGTAAATCATGACCCAAAAAGGAAGCTGTTTGGGTCTGAATAAGCATGACAGAACATCAGTAACTTGGACTGGATTTGATCACGATTTGCAGCAATAGAAACAGAAAATAAACGCATCAATAAGTGATCTTGGGTCTGTAAAAGAAACTCGAATAATGCAGCATAAACAGAAAAGAAACTTACTAAATTCCTGGCTGTTTTGGACTGAACAGAAATAGCAGATCAAACAAGCGAACTTGCAGCAGGAAAAGAGATGAATTCGAGCAGGTTTGAAGGGCTGTGATGGTGGTGATTCACGACTGCAGGTGGGGTGTTGATGAGGGTTTTTTGTCGACAGAAAACTGGAGAGAAAGCAGGTAATTCAGTTGACTGGATTTTTGAGGGAAACAAGAACTAGTAGACTAATTTTATGCAGGTTATTTGTGGTGAATAATCTTAGAAGATCATGAAGCCTTTTATAGTTTTGATTTCCTAATCATCCTAGGATTAGTTTTTGCTTAGTGACCAAGTATCTTCCCTTCTTTTCCTCTAATAAAACCGACCCCAAAAGTTCATACGTATTTTTTTTATATCTCTAATTTTTTTTACACGGCATTGTTGTTTATTTATGTATTTTATATATTTATTATTATTATTATTATTATTATTATTATTATTATTATTATTATTATTATTATTATTATTATTATTATTATTATTATTATTATTATTATTATTATTATTAGGATTACATTTATTTAAATTACATTTTATTTATTTATTAGACCCTAATCTATTATTAGTTGGTGATTTGGTTCCAATTAGTTTACATATTAATTTGTATGGTTTATTTCATGTCACTTTTAAGTATTAGTATATAGTTTATATTTTTTTTTAAGTTCTAGGGTTAGGGTTTATTATTTAATATTAAATGGTATTAGGTTTTTGTAGTTAATAGGTATGGTTAGGTTTAGGGTTGTATATCACATTAGGGTTTTATAATAATTACGATCATTTAATGAAAGTATAAATGTTCGTTTTATCGAAATGGATAACAACCCTAATGATGATGCACATAATATGTCATTGAAACCCTAAGGACAACTTGGTAAATTTAGAAGGGAAAAGTGAGGGTTGTTATAGTACCACCCCGTTAATTTAAACTTCGTCCCGAAGTTTCTGGAAGACTTCTCGATTGCATCAGCGGGTGAGAATAGATATGGATATCTCCGTTTCATCTGGTCTTCACGTTCCCAGGTATACTCGGGGCCTCTTCGTGAATCCCAACGGATCTTAACAACAGGAATAAAGTTTTATTTCAAACGTTTAATCTTATGATCCATAACTTCTTTAGGTTTTTCGATGAAGTAAAATTAATGCGAAGGTCATTCAAGGGAATAACGAGTATGTCGTCAACAAGACACTTTTTAAGATTCAAGATGTGAAATGTATAACTTTATTTAACAGGAAGTGTTGACTAAAAATTATCATTCGGTCAACGTTTTGTTAAAGCAAAGTCTACACTTAATAACAGTGGGGACCTACTTGAGTAAGAGCTGATATTGTATGAAATTTCAGCTAAAAGAGTCTAAGTGAATAGAATATCTAGTCTTATGGACTTCTTTCATGACTAGTACTTGAAAATTTCTGATTAATGGTAATTTTTATAAGATCGACATGTATTTCTTCACTATTACCTACATGTCCAAGGAAATGTACGGTTCGCAGCCAAAATTCACATTTAGAGAACTTGACCTGCAGTTGTTCCTTCTTTAAGAGCTTTAGTATCAATCGCAGATGTTACTCATGCTCTTTCTGGTTCTTGAAATAGATTAAGATGTCATTAATGAAAACGGTTACGAATTTATCAAGATAAGGTTTGCATACACGGTTCATAAGATCCATGAATACAGCAGGAGTATTGGTTAAACCAAAAGACATGACAAGAAATTCAGAATGTCTATAACGAGTTCAGAAAGTAGTCTTAGAAACGTCAACTTCATTGACTCTCAATTGATGATAACCCGACCTAAGATCAATCTTCAAATAGATACTTGATCCTTGCAGTTGGTCAAACAGGTCATCAATAAGCAGGAATGGATAACAATTTTTGATGGTTAGATTGTTGAATTCTCGGCAATCAATACACATTCCCAACGTGCCATCTTTCTTCTTGACAAATAGAATGGGTGCTTATCACGGAGGAAAGCTAGGAGTAGGTATGAAACCTTTCTCTAAAAGTTCTTGGAGTTGGTTAGATAATTCCTTCCTTTCGGATAAAGCTATGAGGTATGGTACCTATGCAATAGGTACAGCACCGGGCGTGGATAATTGAAAGCGGAAGATAACATATTATCTAAGGTTGATATTTTTAGTTAACAATATAGTGATAAGGAGTATGTAATGGTACACAGTGGTCCTAAGGTTGATCAAATCTTATTCCCATCATGATCCATTAGGATTTCTGTATGACTTATCATAATATAATGACGTTGATCAAGTGTCATTATATTATTCTAAATCATACTTTTATCACTCCATAAGGTTACTACTATGTCATCTAGTCAATATGCATCTTCATCGAGGTGAATGATTCAATGGAAAATGAAAGAAAAGAAAATAACATCATTCATTAAAAGAAAATAACTAGAGTATTACAGAAACTTAACAAAATCTTCCAAACTATAGAAGTACTAAATGGTAACACAAAGAATACTATGAAAATTTAATTGACTCATGTAGTTGTCAAAACTCTTCATTGTGCCTCTTCCCCTTCTTCCTCATTGTCCCGAGCTTCCTCGGCAGTCATCCCAAACGCTCGACCTTTAGCATTTCCTGTGTTATCCTTTTTCTTTGGACACTGGTTGCGATAATGCCCTTTTTCTCCACAGTCATAGCATGTAGGAACGACTGCGTTGGCTTTTGTTGCAGGTGTATTGGTCGAAGGAACTGCAACCCTACAAGTCTTGGCTATATGACCAATCTTCTTATACTTAGTGCACTCAGCCTTGCACCACCCAGAATGGTGTTTCTCACAACGATTACAATAAGGTTGGTTCCCTAAATAACCCCCTCTTGAATTTTCAGCAAGCTTCTTATTCGAACCATGATTTGATTCCTGAGTAGGCTCAACCTTCCTTTTGCCATCACTAGTCTTAGCCCCGACTTGTTTATTAGCCGCGGCCTTTCTCCTTTTAGCCATCATCAAGTTTTGAGCCATAAGTATTACTGCATCTAAGGTTTCTTTACTAGCAGCAATAACATTTCCTTGAATCTCATCAGGAAGACCTTCTATGTATTGCTCAATCTTCTTTTGTTCAGTGGGCACCATGTCCGGGCATAATGAAACCAACTCTATAAATCTATTGGTATAAGCTTCAATATTGGTACCATTAACCTTTAATTCCCAAAACTCAACCTCTAGCTTCTGAATTTAGTTCCTTGGGCAAAACTTATCCATCATCATTCTTTTCACAACAGCCCATGGAATAGTATTAGCAGCATCTAGCCCCACAGTTTGGGCATAAGCGTTCTACTAAGTCAAAGCAAGACCACTTAGTGTATGAGTGGCATACTTCACTCGGTCGACCTCCGCGCAGTTACAGATGCGAAAGATTGATTCAAGTTTTTCGAACCAACGAGTTAGCTCAACTGCTTCCTCATTCCCATTGAAGGATGGAGGCTTACAGTTCATAAACTCCTTGTAGGTGCATGATGTAGGTGGGTTTCCTTGGCTGTTTCCTTGAATATTGTTGCCTTGGGCGGCAGCAAGCAGTTGTTGAAATTGTGCGGGAGTCAAAGTGACATTTGGAAGAGCGTTAGCACCACGAGTTGCCATTGATCTTCAATACACAAAAATAGTATTAGTTGAAGAGTTTGTGGTGCAATAGGTAGCAACACCAATGGATAAGAAAAGGTAGTATGGGTTAGTTAGTGATAATGATGGTGAAACAAGTGAGTAATTGGGTGTGCGGATAGATCCTTTAGTGTTGGATCCTTTGGTGTCCAAAACAGTGACTGGGTGATGACTAGACATCCTAGAAAAGGAGTATTAATTAGATTCTAAGGTACGGTATGATGGTAAAGATATATAAGGGGAACATAGTAAGGCAAGCATAGAAATGAGGATCGCACTAAGGCATTAATATAGACAAATTAGTATGTTGCTTAAACTAAGGCAGGAAAGGTTATAGTCCTATAGATTGCTAAGGCACCCTAACTAACACATAAGGCACACATAATATGCAATTCTGGATCTCTATAACAACCTGGCTTTGATACCACTCTGTCATACCCCCAAATAGGGTCGGGGAAATATGACTACACAATATCACAACACAAGTATGTATAAACGAGAACAACTCTATATGAGACGTTTTAGTTGATAACCAATGTATTAAAGCAGTGGAAAGTATTAAGTCATTACAATTGCAACTTTAATGTTCTAATGCAATAACATGATTGTATAAATGCGGACTCCAAAAGCAGCAAAGTCCAAATAGCAAATAATCTTTAGCAATTTTCACCTGAGACAAAACATGCTTAAAGTGTCAACCAAAATGGTTGAGTGAATAACATAGGTTTAATAATTATAACAAGTTTTAGACCACAAGATTTAAATAAGCAGTCCAATCAGTTCGGTAGTAGTGCTGGTGTATATGATATCGATACTAACCATTAGTTACCCTAAATACATAACGTTCGTGTCGTTCATCGTTATTATGTATCCATTGACCAGCGGTCATCCGGATAGAGACGTCACCCTCAATAGCGCTATCACAATAACTAAGCTTACCAAATTCCAGTAATTAATGATATCATGGTAGGGATTAAGCATGAATCAAAGCATGTTAGCAAACAGTTTGAACTGATCAAAATAAAGTTTGAGTACTTGTGTCTAAGTGTAAAACAGTTTAAAAGCAAGCATATGTCTCACCCCAAAGTTATAAAACAGTTAAGAAATTGTAAAAAGAGGGGCTATGAAGTTCACCTTATTAGCAGATAGGTATTTCACGCAAGTAGTAAGAATGGAGTGTGTAAGCGGAGATCTCAACCTAGAGATGTAATGTCCGATTAGGTAATGTCTAATAGACATATAGCTTGTTTATTAATATAGTAAACTATATTAACAGTGACTGTTTTCGAGATAGTTATATGTATATAAGTGATAATATACTTAATGTTATTAAATGTTACTATATAATTAAGTGTATAAGTTATACTAATAATAGTATTATTATTTACATAAATCAACTATTATGTATCTTATCATAATATGTTACATATATAATTATATCTATGTGATACATACATATATTTTTTTATTATCATTATACATGTATACATTCAATACAATATGATATATATATAGTAGGTGTATGTGTTACATATACAATAGTGTAAGATGGTACATATACATTTACTTACTACTTATTATTATTATTAGGTTTACTAACTTATCAACTTACATAATGCACATTCATTCATACATACACACATACATATACATACATATATACATATACATATGCACGTATGTATATATTTACATATACACACACACACGTATACCTACAATGTATACATGCACATACGTACGTATGCATGCATGCATGCATGCACGTACACTAATCCATAACCTTTTATCATAACAACTCATCTTTATCATAACTTCCTAATCTTACTAACCATATCCTTTTAAATTTACAATCCCTATTAACCATCATCTCAACTTCATTATCTCTTTTAATCACATAACATCATAACTTTTAACATCCCATCTAATCACATTCATTAACCCTAACTTATCAACAACCATACTCTTTAACTAGTTCACACCCTTTTTATCATCATTATTATCTTTATTACTAATAGTCATAACCTTACAACTATTATTATTAACTAGCTTATAACTCAAATCAATTACTAAATCATGTTCAATACTAATTCAATAAACCTTAACACATAAAATCATAACTTTTATCATAACCTTTTAGCTTATTAATCCTTAACATGTCTCATAATTCCTAATCCCATTAAGCTTAATACTTTTAGTTCAAAAATCTTAATCTTATTACTAATACTCCTAATCCTTCTTTATGCCTTTTAACTTTATCAAACCATAATCTCATCTATTTTTAATCTATTTTCAACACAAAGATCATGATCATATTTAACCCTAAACTTTTATTCATAACAATACGTTTGCATTATCTATATCATACTCATTATTATTTACAAATCAAATTATTATCATTAACTACATATTAATCAAACACTAATCTTCTTTTTAACAATATTAACTCATATTCATAATCCACTTTTAACTTTTTCACCTACATAGAATAATAAACCTTATATTTGGATTAACCATATTATTAACATAACCCTTACAATTTAACCTACTTAATCTCATTATCATCATAACTTTTAACATAACATTAATACTTCATGATCATACTTCATATAATTATTCATACATGTTATTTGTAATCATACTTTTATCCTTTTCCCATTAATTCACAAACTAACCAAGATAATACATCATTATTCAAACCTAAACTCAACATAAAATCATAATCTTTTATTTTAATACCTATAATTATTATCCAATACATTTAAGTGAGATTAACTAGGGTTTAACGAGCTACCTTATGCAAGATTGAGAGTGGGATTGGTGATGAGCCTGGTACGTACAGAAAATTGAAAACAAGCAGCAGCAACAGCAGGTAAATCACGACCCAAAAAGGAAGCTGTTTGGGTCTGAATAAGCACGACAGAACAGCTGTAACTGGGACTGGTTTTGATCACGATTTGCAGCAACAGAAACAGAAAATAAATGCAGCAATAAGTGATCTTGGGTCTGTAAAAGAAACTCGAATAATGCAGCAGAAACAGAAAAGAAACTTACTAAATTCCTGGCTGTTTTGGACTGAACAGAAATAGCAGATCAAGCAGGCGAACTTGCAGCAGGAAAAGAGATGAATTCGAGCAGGTTTGAAGGGCTGTGATGGTGGTGATTCACGACTGCAGGTGGGGTGTTGATGAGGGTTTGTTGTCGACAGAAAACTGGAGAGAAAGCAGGTAATTCAGTCGACTGGATTTTTGAGGGAAACAAGAACTAGTCGACTAATTTTATGTAGGTTATTTGTGGTGAATAATCTTGGAAGATCATGAAGCCTTTTATAGTTTTGATTTCCTAATCATCCTAGGATTAGTGTTTGCTTAGTGACCAAGTATCTTCCCTTCTTTTCCTCTAATAAAACTGACCCCAAAAGTTTATACGTATTTTTTTTGTATCTGTCATTTTTTTTACACGGCATTGTTGTTTATTTATGTATTTTATATATTTATTATTATTATTATTATTATTATTATTATTATTATTATTATTATTATTATTATTATTATTATTATTATTATTATTATCATTATTATTATTATTATTATTATTATTATTATTAGGATTACATTTATTTAAATTACATTTTATTTATTTATTAGACCCTAATATTTTATTAGTTGGTGATTTGGTTCCAATTAGTTTACATATTAATTTGTATGGTTTATTTCATGTCACTTTTAAGTATTAGTATATAGTTTATATATATTTTTTTAAGTTCTAGAGTTAGGGTTTATTATTTAATATTAAATGGTATTAGGGTTTTGTAGTTAATAGGTATGGTTAGGTTTAGGGTTTTATATCACATTAGGGTTTTATAATAATTACGATCATTTAATGAAAGTATAAATGTTTGTTTTGTCGAAATAGATAACAACCCTAATGATGATGCACAGAATATGTCATTGAAACCCTAAGGACAACTTGGTAAATTCAGAAGGGAAAAGTGAGGGTTGTAATAAAGATAGTACTTTTCGTTCCATACAAATAGTGTCTCCACAATTTGAGCGCAAAGACAACGTCTCCAAGTTTGAGATCGTGAGTAGTGTAGTTCCATTTGTGAATCTTCAGTTGACGAGAAGCATAGGCAATAACCTTTGATCTTTGCATCAGTACACAACCAAAACCACTTTTCGAAGCATCGCAATAAATGACGAAATCTTCACTGCCTTCAGGAAGAGATAAGATAGGTGCGGTGGTCAACTTCTTCTTCAAGGTTTGAAATGCTGAATCGTGTGCAGGTTCCCAAATGAACTTCTTCCCTTTATGAGTCAACGCGGTCAAAGGACGCGCAATTAGAGAGAAACCTTCAATAAATCTTCGGTAGTAACCGGCGAGACCTAAAAATTGGCGAATATGAGTCGGAGTAGTGGGGGTCTCCCACTTGCTAATAGCTTCAATCTTGGCAGGATCAAATTTGATACCCTGATTGCTTACAACATGACCCAGAAATTGGACTTCCTTCAACCAAAACTCACACTTGGAGAATTTGGTGTAAAGTTGCTCTTGCCTCACGAGTTCAATCACTAATCGAAGATGTTGCTCATGCTCTTCTTCGCTCTTAGAGTAGATGAGGATATCATCTATGAAGACGATAACGAACTTATCCAGGTATGGCTTGCAGACACGATTCATGAGATCCATGAACACGGCAGGTGCATTGGTTAAACCGAATGGCATCACGAGAAACTCATAATGACCATAACGAGTTCTGAATGCAGTCTTCATCACATCGCTTTCTTTTACCCTCAACTGGGGATAACCGGATCGCAAATCGATCTTCGAGTAAACGCTCGATCCTTGTAGTTGATCAAAAAGATCGTCAATTTGGGGAAGAAGATACCAATTCTTGATTGTCAATTTGTTGAGTTCACGGTAGTCGATACACATACGGAAGGATCCGTCCTTCTTCTTCACAAATAAAACAGGTGCGCCCCAAGGCGAGAAACTTGGTTGGATGAATCCACGGTCTAACAGCTCTTGTAGTTGACTCTGTAATTCTTGCATCTCGGAAGGTGCGAGTCTATAAGGTGCGCGAGCTACAGGTGCAGCTCCTGGCACTAAATTGATGTGAAACTCTACTGCTCTTGGTGGCAGTAATCCAGGCAATTCTTCTGGAAAGTCATCGGAAAATTCGTTCACAATTCGAACGTCGTTCACACTCTTCACCTCAGTTTCTACCGTTTTCACATGTGCTAGGACAGCAAGACGTCCCTTCTTCATGATCTTTTGCACTTTCACGCAACTAATGAGGTTCAGCTGCGAACTACATCTCTCTCCGTAAATAGTCAGCGGTTCACCATCGCCTTGTGGTATACGAAGAGGTTTATCTCCACAGATAATGTCGTCCCTTATCTTGGTCAACCAATCCATACCGACAATAACATCGAAGCTTCCCAACTTAATGGGTATTAAGTCAATCTCGAAATCTACACCAGCTATGTTGATAATAGCTCCTCGGCCTATTTGGTCAACATTTTCAAGTTTTCCATTGGCTACCTCTACAAGCATACTCTCCTTTAAAGGAACTAACGACCAATTTATCTTATCACAAAAGTGTCTACATACATAACTCCTATCGGCACCAGTATCAAATAAGACAGAAGCTAATAGATTGTTGATAGTGAATATACCTGTCACCAAGTCGGGGTTCTCGCATACATCCCTTGCATTAACATTGAAAGCTCTACCACGCGGTGGTCCGCCATCTTTTCTTTTAATGGGGCATGCATTTCTGAAATGGCCCGTCTGTCTGCATTCGTAGTACTTTTTCGGTCCATTGGGGTTCGCCTTCACATTCAGGGTGGTGACCTTGCAGTCCTTACCGATATGTCCAGTCCGTTGGCACTTTTCACAAACAACATTACAATACCCAGTATGGTGCTTGTAGTACCGCTTGCATTGTGGTAGGGTACCCTTGTAGTTGGGGTTTGAGTTGGTGTCCGGATTGGGGTTTCCACCGTTGTTGTTTCCTCTGAAACCCTCATGTCGCTTCGTCGGGTTTTGATCATAGGTCCTTCCCCTGTTGTTATCCCATTTGCGCTTCTCACTACTACCCGCTTCAGACTTAGCCTTCTCCGGTTAATCTATGATAATTTGGTTCATTAAAGTATGCACCATGAGCATCGCTTCCGGGACATTGGGTGGCTTGGACGAGGTGACATTTCCCTTAATGGACTTAGGAAGTCCCCACAAGTATCTCTCCATACGCTTGAATTCCGGGGTGACCATGGTAGGACACATCAGGGCTTGTTTCAAATACCTACGATTGTAGCCATCGAGGTCGTTTCCCACAACCTTCAACTGCATAAACTCAATCTCCATCTTCTGGATCTCGGTCCTAGGGCAATATTCCTCAATCAGGGCCCCTTTAAATTTCTCCCATGGGGTAGCAAACGCCTCATCGATACCCTTTGCTTGAGCCAACGTGTTCCACCACGTTAATGCGCCATCAGACAACGTGCATGAAGCAAACTTGGTTTTATTCAACTCTGAGCAGTTACTAACTCGAAACACAGATTCTAATTTCTCAAACCATCTAGTGAGACCAACTGGCCCCTCTGTTCCACTAAAATTGTGGGGTTTGCATCTTTAAAACTCTTTGTATGTGCACCCATTACGAATGGGCTGGATAACTGGTGGTGGTGGCGGTGGAGCTTGGAGGTTTCTTTCCGCTAAAGCTGCGGTGACTCGTTCATTGATCATCTCCTTGATTTGGGCTGTGGTCGGTGTTGATCTTCCGTTGGCCATGATGTTCTAAACAAAATTTTGACTCAATTCAAAATCCAGCATTAAATATATAATAATACAGTATACAATAACCAAAATGTAAACAGCACAACACATGTTAATTAAGTAGAGCAACTAGATACATATATCACAAAACCATCGTACAGTAACGTAAATAGAACACTTGTGCAAAAAGTAAACAACACAAAGTTCCATTCATTAATAATAAGTTTCATACATCCGCATAGATTCGTACAATAAATAAGTAATATATAAAACTACAACTAGATTACATAATGAAATCTACTACAAAAGCTCTACGGTGAAGGTGGGTGTAGGATGTCCAATACGTGGGACATCTGGTCCTAGAGCTCAGTTACCCGAGCACGGAGGATCTCCACCTCCCTCATCAGTTCCTCGACAGAGGGAGATGGTGGGGTAGGTGGTGCAGTCGGTACAGGTGGTGCTGGTGGAGCGGGTGGTGCAGACGGTCCAGCTCCAGAAGTAGAGGCTGCAAAGCGGTAAGGCTTACGGATGAAGGGATCAGCAGGATACGGCACAAGCCACTTATGGGTGGTAACCCTACGAAGCCGACCATATGCGTCAGTGAATGCTCGACCTCCATTAATCCCTGGAATGATGGTACCATCAAAACGGTACTGCTTCTTTGGCGGGGTGGAGGGTGGCTGTACAAGTGCATCATCAGGGTCCTCCTCGTCGGAGTCATCATCACTAGAGTCGTCTGTGGATGAGTCGTTGGATGACGGGTCATATGAATCATGTGGAGGTGGCTGCACGGGTGGCTGTACTGGCTCTCCTCGAGCGGCCATCATCTGTAGGTATTGGGCGGGTCCGATCGGCACGAGACGTCCATCAGGAGCGCGTCGGCACCAATGACGATACTGATTACGGAATGGACATTCCCCAAATTCCGCGAGAATCACAACAACACCGGGATGGTGCTGTGGCTCCTGTGGTACCGGGGCAAGTGGAGCTGGAATCTCTGGGAGGTCCTGGGATCCGTCTGCAGTACCCACTGGGGCAGGTGCATGACTACTAGCTCCGGAGAATGAAGCGCCTGGGTCACTAGAGTGTGTCGTCGACGGGATCTGAGGATCGGCAACAGCAGTAGGTGAAGTGGCTGATGAGTCTGTGTCACTGCCCAAAATGATAGCAGGTGGAATATCCGACATCTGAACAAGGAAAAATAACTTTTTCCATGTCAGTAAGTCATAAAGCAAGCATGTATTAGGCAAAGTAACTACAACAGTCTAGATCATGTGCAACAGTAAGTAGCATGGGAATAATGACAAGTATCATGCAATCGAAAGCAGATAATAGCATGCAGTAGTGAAATCATGTAATAGCATACGACATATAGCAGTAAAAGTAAGCAGCATCATGCAGTAAGTTCAGCAGAAACAAGTAAACTAGCAAGTTGTAGATTAGTCCTATTAGTGAATCCTACTCGGGTCGATCTTAGACTCACTAATGCAACCTAATTCCCTACAACCAATGCTCTGATACCAAATGTGACGCCCCGTACTAAATCAACATGTATGGACCATCAACAACAGGATCATTACAAGGTCAAACACTATATGCATTTTCAAAACAAGTTTGCATTCAAGATAAAAGGTGTCGTCATAACTAACGTCGAATGTTTTACATCAAAAGTATGCTTCTATGAATAGGAGCAAAGATAATAGTGCGTGACCCTTAGGTCGTTACAAATCATTGTTCAAAAGTAATAATGTTTATGAATGCAAGATAAACGTTCATGTGGTGACATCTCTAAAGCAGCGAGTGTCTACAGCAAGACTAGTACAACAGCAGAAGCGGCTAACCTTAAGCACCTGAGAAAAACATGCTTAAAAACGTCAACACAAAGGTTGGTGAGCTATAGTTTAAGTATAACAGTAATGTAAGGTAGGCCACGAGATTTCAGTGCTACAAAGAGCGTTTCAAAACAGTATGATAAAGTATATGTTTAACCGTGGGCACTTGGTAACTAACTTAACGTTTATAACCCCTTGAAAGTACACTTGGCAAGTGCGTATGTATACGAAGTATTAAACACCCATTAAATGCTAGCGCTACTAGCCCGAGTGGGGATGTCAAACCCTATGAATCCATATCTAAGATTCGCGTTCACCGGTTTAAAAACCAATGACTAAACATTACCGAGCTAAGGGGAAAGTTTATGTCGTTGTATAACCCACACATATATAAAGTTTAAGTACTCATGCCTAGTATGTAAAACGTAAAATGCGCATGTATTCTCAGTTCCTAAAATAGTTAAAGTAAAAAGGGATGCTATAACTTACAGTGCTAAAGTAGTAGTAAAGTTGAGTCGCGAAGTAAGCAAGTATGTAGGTCTGGAAAGTCCTCAACCTAAGTCAAATATTACTAAGTCAGTAAATCGTTCCAATAGGTTTAAATGTATGTAAATTAGGTCTTAAGGGTCATCATCATTCATCATCAAATAAAAGGTGTAAAGTAAGTTTCGTTCATGAAAAGAGTTTAAAACAAAGGCTGATTTTGATCAGTCACCACAGCCTCTATACCTACTGAAATAAGGTGAGACCAGTGGCCATGGCTCCGTATATAAGTCCTTTAGTTGCTGTAAAAATTCCAGAACCAAAATCGTCTTCGTTTGACCGTGGCGACGGTTTAAGTGCGAGTAGGTCAGAATTTTTAGCACAACGTTAAAAGGACATAGTGACGTTCGGAGGGCCATAGATCCTAAACCGTAACTCGGATTAAGACGAGTATTAAATGAAAAATTATCTACTCGAACAGAGATAACTGAAAATCAACTTTACAGTAGCCTAGGTGTTTTGATCAGTTCCAGAAAACAGTAAACAGTAGGTTTCGGTGGGTTCTTGGTGCTTGATGTTCATCACGATTCTCATCCTTGATGCTTGTAGCTTCAAGTGTACAACTCGTTGATGGGTTTACATAATCTTTACCAAGTTTTAACCATCATAACACAAGTGTAAGTCTAAGATAAGTAGCACAACTCAATTAATTGTTGCAAGTAGTTTGATGAACCAAAGTTACATCAAGATCTTAGATCCGACACATACATGAACACTAAAGGTAATATTAACCAGGTTTTGACTATCATGACACTAGTGTAAGTCTAAGATATGTAGAAAAACTCACTTAAGAGTTGTATGATGTTTGATGAACCAAAGTTACATCAAGACCTTAGATCCAACACATACAAGAGTTATAAAAGTAATATTGAACTACAAATTTGAAAGTAAACTAACTAATCAAGATCTTAAGTTGTAGAACATAGTTCTTAGTTAGATCTTGAAGATCCAAGACCCAAAAGTCTAGATCTAATGTTATTAAGTTAAATCTAACACAAGTGTATGAAGTTATAACTAAAAAGTTATACTTCCATGTTCTTGAACTTATAAAGTTAACTTTTGTTCAAGAAAAATGAGATCAAAGTTAACTAGTAACACTTGACCAAGAACAACATAAATCACGTATTTAAAGATGCTAGAAATGAAAAAATAAACTAAATAAACAAGTAACAAGTTCATGGTTGTTCATACTTTAAAGATTCAAGCCAAGATCTTGATCATTAAGAAAGTAAACTTTAGTTTACAAACATGAATTCAAGTAATGATTTACAACACATGAACTTACAATATTTTGAAACATTAAGTGTAGAACATAAACTAGGAAGTTTTGTTCTTGTATGTTCTTGTAAATACAAGATAATATGAAGAATCTAACTAGAAAGTTTGATTCTTGTACTAGTAAGTAAACAACTAACAAAGACAAGTAACAAAACAACAACAATGAACAAGTAATTAAACAACAACATGAAACAAGTGATGATGATGATTATGTGTGTGTATGTTTCGGTTTTCATAAGGAAGAAATGAAGAAAAGAAACCTTGTTACTTACAAGAATGGAGAGAAAGTTGAGAGGAAAATGCAAGTATTTTTGTGTGTGTGTAAATGTGAGAGAGTAAGATGAGGATACTAGTAGATAAGTTAACAAAATTTGAAAGCAAAATCCACTCCCCAAGGGCCACAAGGCCGACGGTTCTCACAAGTGTGGGGGGAAGGGAAGTGTCCACAAGGCTCTTGCATGTAATGGCTCAAAAAGATGGTTATTAGAGGTGTTTGCATGGGAAAGATGTATAAGTAACAAGTAACTAGATTCCATGCACTAATCCATCTAGTTTCATCTTAAAATAATACTTGCATAAATAAAATGGGCTAATTAATCCATTAAGGTGAGTAGAGTGGGCTTCTAAGTCCACTAACACTAATAAAAGCCCAACTTCAAGTAGTTAACAAATAAATCCAATAAAGCCCATGTAATTAACTAGTAACCTTAGTTAATTAAAAAATGATTAATAAAACTTAATCATGAATGTAAATAATATCTGAAAATATTATTCGTGTAATGTACGTGTGTCACAAAGACGTGTCGAGCAATTAATAGTCAATCGCGGTAACAAGTAAATGTATATAAACAATACATTCATTAAAACACAAGTATTAATAATAACTATTAATAAGTAAACGTTGGAAAATCCATGGTCGTTACAAGATCACAACTCAAAGTATATATATTTTTTGAATCAACCTCAACCCTATATAGCTAACTCCAACATTACTGCATATAGAGTGTCTATGGTTGTTCTAAATAATATATATACATGGGTCGATATGATATGTCAAAACATTTGCATACGTGTCTATGGTATCCCAAGATTACATAATATATTAGAATACATGTATAATACAATATAAGTTAGCTAGGATATGATTTGTATAGAATTGTTACAATATTTCCCGTAGCTACAACAATAAAAAAATATCCAATCTTGTTTTACCCATAACTTTTTCGTTTTAAATCCATTTTGAGTGAATCAGATTGCTATGGTTTTATATTGAACTCTATTTTGCGAATCTAAACAGAAAAAGTATAGGTTTATAGTCAGAAATATAAGTTACAAGTCATTTTTGTAAAGGTAGTCATTTTAGTAGAAAGAACGACGTCTAGATGACCATTTTGAAAAACATACTTCCACTTTGAGTTTAACCATGATTTTTGGATATAGTTTCATGTTCATAAGAAAAATCATTTTCTCAGAAGAACAACTTTTAAATCAAAGTTTATCATATTTTTTAATTAACTAACCCAAAACAGTCCGCGGTGTTACTACGACGGCGTAAATCCGGTTTTACGGTATTCTTCGTGTTTCCAGATTTTAAATCATCAAGTTAGCATATTATATAGATATAGAACATGTGTTTAGTTGATTTTAAAAGTCAAGTTAGAAGGATTAACTTTTGTTTGCAAACAAGTTTAGAATTAACTAAACTATGTTCTAGTGATTACAAGTTTAAACCTTCGAATAAGGTAGCTTTATATATATGAATTGAATGATGTTATGAACCTCATTACTACCTAGGGTTTTGTGGATAAACCTTCTGGAAATGAGAAAAATAGATCTAGCTTCAAAGGATCCTTGGATGGCTTGAAAGTTCTTGAAGCAGAATCATGACACAAAAACAAGTTCTAGTAAGATTTCCACTCGAAATAAGATTGTTATAGTTATAGATATTGAATCAAAGTTTGAATATGAGTATTACTTTGTATTAGAAAGATATCTTACTGTAAATAAGAAAGATTTCTTGAGGTTGGATGATCACTTTACAAGATTGAAAGTGAGCTAGTAAACTTGGAAGTATTCTTGATTTTATGAAACTAGAACTTGTAGAATTTATGAAGAACACTTAGAACTTGAAGATGGAACTTGAGAGAGATCAATTAGATGAAGAAAATTGAAGAATGAAAGTGTTTGTAGGTGTTTTTGGTCATTGGTATATGGATTAGATATAAAGGATATGTAATTTTGTTTTCATGTAAATAAGTCATGAATGATTACTAATATTTTTGTAATTTTATGAGATATTTCATGCTAGTTGCCAAATGAAGGTTCTCACATGTGTTAGGTAACTCACATAGGCTACTAAGAGCTGATAATTGGAGTGTATATACCAATAGTAGATATATCTAAAAGCTGTGTATTGTAGGAGTACGAATACGGGTGCATACGAGTAGAATTGTTGATGAAACTGAACGAGGATGTAATTGTAAGCATTTTTGTTAAGTAGAAGTATTTTGATAAGGGTCTTGAAGTCTTTAAAAATTGTATGAATACATATTAAAACACTGCATGTATATACATTTTAACTGAGTCGTTAAGTCATCGTTAGTCGTTACATGTGAATGTTGATTTGAAACCTTTAAGTTAACGATCATGTTAAATGTTGTTAACCCAATGTTTATTATATCTAATGAGATGTTAAATTATTACATTATCATGATATTATGATATATTAATATATCTTAGTATGATATATATACAGTTAAATGTTTTTACAACGATAATCGTTACATATATGTCTCGTTTTGAAATCATTAATTTAGTAGTCTTGTTTTTACATATGTAGTTCATTGTTAATACACTTAATGACATGTTTAATTATCATTTATCATGATTAAACATAGTGTATGAATATCTTAATATGATTCATATGTATTTAGTAAGACGTTGTTATAACGATAATCGTTATATATATCGTTTCGAGTTTCTTAATTCAATAAACACAATTTTATGTATATAACTCATTGTTAAAATACATAATGAGATACTTACTTATCATAATATCATGTTAACTATATATATAATCTTATATATGTCATCATATAGTTTTTACAAGTTTTAACGTTCGTGAATCACCGGTCAACTTGGGTGGTCAATTGTCTATATGAAACCTATTTCAATTAATCAAGTCTTGACAAGTTTGATTGTTTAACATGTTGGAACACTTAGTCATGTAAATAACAATTTCATTTAATATATATAAACATGGAAAAGTTCGGGTCACTACACCAAAAATATATATACTTTGAGTTGTGATCTAGCCTGAGACGTGTATACACTGAGTGGTGGATTGATTCAAGATAATATATATCAATTTATTTGTGTACATCTAACTATGGACAACTAGTTATAGGTTACTAACGAGGACAGCTGACTTAATAAACTTAAAACATTAAAACGTATTAAAAATGTTGTAATTATATTTTGAATATACTTTGATATATATGTACGTATCTGTTATATGTTCGTAAATCAATCAGTGGCCAAGTCTTACTTCCCGACAAAGTAAAAATCTGTGAAAGTGAGTTATAGTCCCACTTTTAAAATCTAATATTTTTGGGATGAGAATACATGCAGCTTTTTAAATGTTTTACAAAATAGACACAAGTACATGAAACTACTTTCTATGGTTGAACGATCGAAGCCGAGTATGCCCCTTTTTACTTGGTAACCTAAGAATTAGTAAACCAGTCTACTAATTGACGCGAATCCTAAAGATAGATCTATTGGGCCCAACTAACCCCATCCGTTGTAGCAGATGCTTTAGTACTTCGAGTTTTTATATCATGTCCGATGGATGTCCCGGAATGATGGGGATATTCTTATATGCATCTTGTTAATGTCGGTTACCAGCTGTTCACCATATGAATGATTTTTATCTCTATGTATCGGATGTATATTAAAATATGAAATCTTGTGGTCTATTATTACGATTTTATAAATATATAGGTTAAACCTATAACTCACCAATATTTTTGTTGACGTTTAAAGCATGTTTATTCTCAGGTGATTATTAAGAGCTTCGGCTGTTGCATGCTAATATATAGACAAGATTTGGTATCAGCATGCTTGTATAATATTGTTTAACATATTAATATTGTAAACCAATATGTATTGGTAGTGTGTAAGTGTGATATTTTTAGATTATCATTTCTGGATAATCTAGATGGTGTCCTTTTAACCTTGTCGATAAAATAAAGGTTATGGTTTGTTTTAAAAACGAATTCAGTCTTTGAAAAACATCTCATATAGAGGTCAAAACCTCGCAACGAAATCAATTAATATGGAATGCTTATAATCAATATGAACGAGACATTTCAGTTGGTATCCGAGCGTTGTTCTTAGAGAACCAAAAAATTGTATTAGTGTGTCTTATCGAGTTTGTTAGGATACATTAGTGAGTCTGGTCTTCGACCGTGTTTTCTTTAAAAACGATTGCTTAACACTTTTGTTGGAAACTATGTATTATTAACATATAAATATTATGTGATATATTAACCTCTTAATGTGTTTGATATTGTGTGTTAGATGTCTACCACTAGTACAAATCCCATCGACTCACCTAATAATAATGAAGACTCGAATATATTTTGGGAAGACTCACAAATTCTCGAAGAGGAGGAACCGAAAGAAGAGGAACCGGAAGAGGAGGAACCGGAAGTGGAAGAACCAGAAGAAGAAGAGGTTCCGGAGGAAGAAATATTGATACCTACAGTAAATCGGTTAAATAAAAGAAAATCCTCAACCAACAGACCAAAGTCAATAATGGTCAATGGTGTTTCCGCCAAGGAAGCAAAATATTGGGAAAATTACCAATTTTCCGATGAATCGGATCCCGATGAGGATTCCGATGATGTTATGGAAATTACCTCGACCTAATTTTATAAAGCAAAAGAAAATAATAAGGGAAAAGGTATAAAAATAGAGAAACCTGATTCCAACCCCGATGAACTTTATATGTATCGACAACATCCGTATTTCCTAAAATGTAACAATAACCCAGGAACCTCTAAACCACCAGGTTTTTCTAAACCATTGTGGAAAACGACGGCTCGTATTAGAGGAACACCTTATATCCCTAGAAAATTAGGAAAACGAATCAAGTCCGAAGAAGAAGAAACCAGTGATTCAAATTAGAGGGTTGTAATCATGTTGTGTATTATATGTATTGTAGTTTGCTTGTACTTTTATGTTCTATGTAAAAGTTTCTTGTGTTGTTTGTTAATTATCTTTTATGAATCTAATCCTTGTCTATTTTACAGTATAAAAACAAAATGGACGCTAAGGGTTGACAATCGAATATTTTAGAAGACCTACCAGAGGATATGATTGAGAAAATCTTGTCTAGAGTCGGTCAGAATTCATCAGCACATTTAGTTATAGCAAAATTAACTTGTCAAACATTTGAAAGACTTTCCAGAAATGCCTTAGTTTATAAAAGGCTTTCTTTTGATAGGTGGGGTATTTCACATTGGGGGGACCGTAAGTTACGCCGTGTTTTCTTTAAAGCGTTAAATGCGGGGAACCCAAATGCAATTTTATGCTACGGGTTAAGAACCTATTTTGACTCAACATATCCCAACATAGGATTTCGTGAGTTAGAAGAGCTTCTAACATGCAACATAAAGAAGCATGTTATACTTACGGATTATTGACGTTCTCTTCTTACCAAAGTGAGAAAAAGAACACCGGATTACAAATTTTAAATAAAACCTTCCCACAGGTGACAGATTCAGTAGTTGGGGTGAGAAACAAGGTTTTTAGATTATTACGGGGCTGTTGGACATTACGAAATCCTCGTCCTTTTGACGACATTACTACATGCTGCCTAGCCAATGGTCATAATGGTTACTTTCCACAAGACCAAGGATGGGAAGTCGTCTTAGTAAAACCAGAATGCATGACTTGTTTCTGGACTTATGAATTACGTGTCTTTATTTCTTTTGCTGAACAACTTGCGTATTAACTAGAATTGCCTTTATAGCTGACGTGTAGCAATGTTATTATGTGCTATATTTCATCCTATATGTATAATAGCTGTATTATAAGTTTGTAAAATATTGTATAAAGTTTGAACGCGAAATATTATTGTAATAAGTTTTTCAAATAGAATCGTAGTAGTTGAATTGTATAATAGCTGCTAAATATGAACTTAACGGGTAGGTACTACCCGAATTAAAACTATAAAATGCTAATATGAAGTTAAAGCTTTTATAAATAAGTTCATATTATGCTACGAAATACTATTGACTACTCTTAAATTCTATATGATTAACTCAATTCTTTTGGCTATTTTTGAAGGAAATGGCACCGGCGACTAGTCAGAACTTGAACATGAGTGAGGAAGACTTCCGTGTTTTCCTTGCTGCGAACATAACCGCAGTGCAGGCTGCGATGCAAAATAACAATAACTCTGGATCTTGCAGTCGAACTATTTCCGCAAGAAATCATGTAGGATGCTCCTACAAAGAATTCACTGCCTGCAAACCTTTGGAATTTGATGGAACCGAAGGACCAATTGGATTGAAACGGTGGACCGAGAAGGTCGAATCGGTGTTTGTCATAAGTAAGTGTATTGAAGAGGACAAAGTTAAGTATGCTACGCATACCTTCACAGGTACGGCGTTAACATGGTGGAATACCTATCTCTAGCAGGTAGGACAAGATGCTGCTTACGCACTACCATGGTCAGCATTCTAGCAATTGATGAACGAGCAGTATCGTCCCAGAAATGAGGTCAAATAAGCTCAAGGTACAGCTTAGAGGATTATGAACGCAAGGTTTTGATATCACCACGTACGAACGACGATTCACAGAATTGTGCCTATTGTGTCCGAGAACGTTCGAAGACGAAGAAGAGAAGATCAACGCATTTGTAAAAGGGTTACCGGAAAGGATTCAAGAAGATGTGAGTTCACACGAGCCCGCCTCCATACAAAAGGCAAGTCGAATGGCTCACAAATTAGTGAACCAGATTGAAGGAAGGATTAAAGAGCAGGCGACCGAAGAGGCTAACATGAAACAATTCAAGAGAAAGTGGGAAGAAACCAATGACAAGAGTCACTAATACAACAACAACAATCACAACCACAATCGCAATAACTATCCCAATAACCGAAACATCAATCGCAACAACAAGTTCAACAAACGTCCCAACAACAACTACAATAACCGTCCCAACAACAATAACAACAACAACAATAACAACAACAACAACAACAGCAACAATAACAATCCCAACAACAATCTCAATAACAACAATGGCAACAAAAACCAAAAACAGCCATGCCAAAGATGTGAAGAGCATCACCTGGGGTTCTGCACGACATTTTTCAACAGGTGTAAAAAAATGGCCATAGCACGAAGAAGTGCGAAATCTACGGACCAATGCATAATAGAACTAAAGGAACAAATAATTTCGGAACAAATAACACCGCCATAGTTTGTTTTGGATGTGGAAAACTGGACCACTTTAGTAGAAATTGCCCGAATCAGGGGAATACTAATGGGCAGGGCCGTGGAAGAGTTTTCAATATTAATACGGCAGAAGCGCAGGAAGACCCGGAGCTTGTTACGGGTACGTTTCTCATTGACAATAAATCTGCTTATGTTTTATTTGATTCAGGTGTGGATAGAAGCTATATGAGTAGAGATTTTTGTGCTAAACTAAGTTGTTCACCGACGCCCTTGGATAATAAATTTTTACTCGAATTAGCAAACGGTAAATTAATTATAGCAGATAATATATGTCGGAATTGAGAAATTAAACTGGTTAGCGAAACATTTAAGATTGACTTGATACCAGTAGAGTTAGGGAGTTTTGATGTGATAATCGGTATGGACTGGTTGTAAGAAGTGAAAGCAGAGATCGTTTGTTACAAAAATGCAATTCGCATTATACGAGAAAAAGGAAAACCCTTAATGGTGTACGGAGAAAAGAGCAACGCGAAGTTAAATCTTATTATTAACCTGAAGGCACAAAAACTAATAAGAACAGGTTGCTATGCTGTGCTAGCACATGTTGAGAAAGTCAATTCCGAAGAAAAGAACATCAATGATGTTCCTGTCGCAAAAGAATTTCCCGATGTATTTCTGAAAGAATTACCGGGACTACCTCCACACCGATCCGTTGAATTTCAAATAGACCTTATACCGGGAGCTACACCAATAGCTCGTGCTCCATACAGACTCACACCCAGCGAAATGAAAGAATTACAAAGTCAGTTACATGAACTTTTAGAGCGTGGTTTCATTCGACCAAGCACATCACCGTGGGGAGCTCCTGTTTTGTTTGTCAAGAAGAAGGATGGTACATTTAGGTTGTGTATCGACTACCGAGAGTTGAACAAACTTACCATCAAGAACCACTACCCACTACCGAGAATCGACGACTTATTTGATCAACTACAAGGCTCGTCAGTTTATTCGAAGATTGATTTACGTTCTGGGTATCATCAAATGCGGGTGAAGGAGGATGATATTCCAAAGACTGCTTTTAAGACGCGTTACGGTCATTACGAGTTTATGGTTATGCCGTTTGGATTGACTAACGCACCAGCTGTGTTCATGGACCTCTTGAACCGAGTGTGTGGGCCATATCTTGACAAGTTTGTCATTGTTTTCATCGATGACATACTTATTTACTCGAAGAATGATCAAGAGCACGAAGAACATTTGAGAAAAGTGCTAGAGTTGCTGAGAAAAGAAAAACTGTACGCTAAGTTTTCAAAGTGTGCATTTTGGTTGGAAGAAGTTCAATTCCTCGGTCACATAGTGAACAAAGAAGGTATTAAAGTGGATCCGGAAAAGATTGAAACTGTTGAAAAGTGGGAAAACCTGAAAACTCCGAAACATATACATCAATTTTTAGGACTGGCTGGTTACTACAGAAGGTTCATCCAAGATTTTTTCAAAATAGCAAAACCCTTGATTGCATTAACGCATAAAGGGAAGAAATTTGAATGGACGGATGAGCAGGATAAAGCGTTTCAATTGTTGAAGAAAAAGTTAACTACGGCACCTATATTGTCATTGCCTGAAGGGAATGATGATTTTGTGATATATTGTGATGCCTCAAAGTAAGGCCTCGGTTGTGTATTAATGTAACGAACGAAGGTAATTGCTTATGCGTCCAGACAATTGAAGATTCACGAGCAAAATTATACGACTCACGATTTGGAATTGAGCGCTGTTGTTTTTGCATTAAAGACTTGGAGGCACTACTTATATGGTTTCAAAAGTATTATATATACCGACCACAAAAGTCTTCAACACATATTTAATCAGAGGCAACTGAACATGAGGCAGCGCAGGTGGATTGAATTGTTGAATGATTACGACTTTGAGATTCGTTACCACCCGTGGAAGGCGAATGTGGTAGCCGACGCTTTGAGCGGAAAGGACAAAGAACCCATTCGAGTAAAAGCTATGAATATAATAATTCACAATAACCTTACTACTCAAATAAAGGAGGCGCAACAAGGAGTTTTAAAAGAGAGAAATTAAAAGGATGAAATACCCAAAGGTTCAGAGAAACATCTTAATATTCAGGAAGATGGAATCCGGAATCCGGTATAGGGCTGAAAGAATTTGGGTACCAAAACTTGGAGATATGAGAGAAATGGTACTTAGAGAAGCTCATAAAACCAGATACTCAATACATCCTGGAACGAGGAAGATGTACAAGGATCTCAAGAAACATTTTTGGTGGCCGGGTTTGAAAGCTGATGTTGCTAAATATGTAGGAGAATGTTTGACGTGTTCTAAGGTTAAAGCGGAGCATCAGAAACCAGCAGGTCTACTTCAATAACCCGAAATCCCGGTATGGAAATGGGAAAACATTACCATGGATTTCATCACTAAATTGCCAAGGACTGCAAGTGGTTATGATACTATTTGGGTAATAGTTGATCGTCTCACCAAATCAGCACACTTTCTGCCTATAAGAGAAGATGATAAGATGGAGAAGTTAGCACGATTGTATTTAAAGGAAGTCGTCTCCAGACATGGAATACCAATCTATATTATCTCTGATAGGGATGGCAGATTTATTTCAAGATTCTGGCAGACATTATGTAACGACCCGGAAATTTCCGACCAAATTTAAACCCTAATCTCTATATGTTTCCGACACGATAAGCAAAAACCCCATTGTTGAGTCTAGAAAGTTTGAAATCTATATTTGGATAATCAGTTACACTTGACCGTGCCTGACGATTCACGAACAACTATTTGTAAATAGATATATATAATTAAAATTTTAAATATATATATATATATATATTAATTCGAAATAAAAATGTTTTATTAATATTATTATTATCATTATTAATATTATAATTATTATGATTAGTAGTAAAATTATGATTTTAGTTATTTAATAATTATTAGTATATCATTATTATTATCAATATCCATATCAGTAATTCTATTATTATTATTATTACTAATCTATTAACAATATTATAATATATTATTTCTATTTTTTTTTTGTTAACTACTAAAGTAATATTAAGATTAATATATAAAGAACTAGATATATAAGAATTTATTACACATCCACATCGAAGTCTTATTCAAATTGCCTTGATCTACAATTTGTAAAAGGTCCCAATCAATTACTTGATTACTTTTCCTGATGTCCGTGATTAATGGTTGTTAGACTAGAAATTAAATTGGGAAAATTGAAATTTTGTTTATGGTTGCATTCATCTACTTTATACATCATTCTATCTTTTATTACAACATGTATATGTATAAAAGAGATAGAATCATAAGATTGATCAACACATATCATATTAACTGAACACACACACACAGCCACTATTAATCTCTAGACACTTATAATATTACTTTTCAATCAATGAATATTATTTAATTTTACTTTGTGATAAACTTATCTATCGAACTACCTACTTTACCTATATATTATACAAATGGGAATCATGATATACAATTTAAAACCAATAAGTTCACGGATGGAGAACTGTGCTACTTTTTGACTTCATCATAATACAATCAATATAGATATAATATAAATATATATCCACACATACGATATGCATACATAACCATCTCTTTTCCCTTGACAATCTTAGAACATTACCACCCTTATTTGAGAAGCTCCACCCCTTCTATCACACCCGTCGGACACCGAGGTCGCCAAGAACCACAACCCTTTATAACCACCTTCTCCTAGCCTACACCACCTTTGTTAACCACAACAACCACCCTTGAACAACCGCCACCTTCGGACCCTCAAGAACACCACCGATCAATCCACAACAAACTCACTAAAACCTGCATTTTTCTTTCTGTTTCTATCGTTACTACTACGTTTGTTTTCTGTTCTTACAACAAACAATCACCAATTCTTTCTCTCTCTCCTCTATTCTATTTTCTATCCCGAATCACCACCATCAAACACCTTCACCCACGATCAACAACCCATTATAATACCACGAACCATCACCTGCCACACTAATCCAAATTACCGCATACTGTTTTGGATCCTGTAACAATGAACCAAGAACACCACCATCTCTCTATCTCTCTCATCTTCCTCTTCCAAACTCAATCGAGACCTACTTGTATATTTACCCTGTCTCATTCGAACCCCAACCTGCAAACCGAACCAATTATGTTGCTGATTACTTCCTTCTGTTTTGATTAAAAATCGAAACCACAAGCAAGTCAGTGACTATGATCGAGTATCACTGAACCTTCCAAGAACACAAATTATTTCTACTTGTGCTCAAATCAATTAACAATATAGAATTTATAATTGAACGAAGAAATAAAAAAAATATATATATTTATATAAAAATTAACGAATCGATTACTTACATCAATGGATTGATCGGCTAGTTAATCAATTATTGGGGACGAAGACTCACGACGAGGATGAAGACTGATGAAGTCACTAAAAGATGATGATGATGAATCGATGTATTACTAAACCTTATAAATTACAAGTGATTGATTATTGATTAACGAATAGAGCAACACTCGAATCCTGAAACTTCTCTCTCCTATTTGTTGTTCTGATATGTCGATCTGTTTGAGCCGACGACACATACGAACCTGGTACCCGATTTATGTATTGGACCTTTGCTGGTTGGGTCGAAATATTCCTAGTTGGGCCAAAGCCCAATTTAGATTAAGATGATTATTATGAAGAGATTATACTATGATGATACGGGCTATATATATTAATCTGTCACATAAAACAGAAAAGACGTTACAGATCAGTTGGTTGGGTGTGTTTGTGCTTAAGTGAGAGGTCTCAGGTTCGAGTCTTGTTCGGGACATTTTTTTTAAGACAGATTCAATGAGGTAGATTTCTAATTGATATTATTATTAGTACATTTATTAATTATTAGGGTTATCATTATTAACTTAAGTATTCTATATATATAAATACTAGATTTATTACTATTATTATTAACATATGTATTAGTATAAATATTATCATTATTAGTATTGTTAGTATTAAAAAGTTACTATTATTATAATTTTTATTAAAAATATCAGTTTTATTAAAAGTATTATCATTATAACTATTAAAAAAATTATCATTTTTTTTATCATCATTATTATTTTGGCAACAATATTATTATTATTATTTTATATTATTATTGTTAATATTAATACAAGTATCAATATTGTTATTATTGTTGTAAAATAAAACAACTCTTCAGTATTTATCAAAATTATTTTATCAAATAACTATTAGTTATATAAAATCATAATTATTACATATAACATAACTATAATAATACTTTTATAATAAATATTAATAAATATAAATAATTAGATTACTAATGAAAAACATAATTAAAATAATAGTTAAGTTATTAATGATATATAAAATCGTTCCATTACGAGTATATATGTGTTAATATATATAAATGATATAGGTTCGTGAATCCAAAGCCAACCTTATACGTGATTAATGGTGTTATATGTATTTTTACTACAAAATACAGTATGGTGAGTATATAGATCCCTTTTAACTCTAAATATTTTTGGGCTGAGAATACATGCGTTGTTTTTATAAATGATTTACGTTATGGACACAAGTGATCAAAAATAAATTCTATGTTGAGTTGTACCATGGCATATCTCTTTATACTTGGTAGCTAATATTTACGTGAGGAGCGTAAACGCGAATCCTGTTGATATATCTATCGGGCCTGACAACCCCAACCGGGCTGGACGACCAGTTTTAAACGGTTGCACAGTACTTCGTTTCGTTACTACACTTGGTACGGTGTAGGGTTTATTTAAGAATATGCTGCTATGATATATATGTTAAGTATGGTTACCAAGTGCTCAACGACTTTTCATACACAAGGAGTGTATTATGTTTAACTATATGAAATCTTGTGGTCCATAGTTATAACGCTGCTAGCATCAAACCTATATATCTCACCAACTTTATGTTGACCTTTTAAAGCATGTTATTCTCAGGTACGATTTAAGTCTTCCGCTGTGCATTAGCTCATATTAAAGATATTATTTGGAGTCGATCATCGCAATGGGACCAACTGTTGAAGACTTCGTCCGAGAGGATTAGTCGCGGACATTTCAGTTGGTATCAGAGCGTTGGTCGTAGCGAACCAGGCCTTGCATTAGTGTGTCTAACTGGTAGTTGTTAGGATACATTAGTGAGTCTGGACTTTGACCGTGTCTACATGTCAAAAGTTTTGCTTATCATTTCTAGTCGTAAATTATTTGCTTATTATCCTTAGGGAATTGCCTGCTTATCATTCATAAGTCTAGACACGTCTTACTGCATTTAGTGCATCGATAGTGTATAGACAAAATTCATATCTTAGCATATCTGTTACTTTGGACTTTAGTTGACATCTTTTCAAAGATTCTCCGTAATTTACGGGATTTTGGTATTATATATACATATGTAAAGTATGTATAGAAGAGTACCAAATCTAACTTCTATAATCTATTTCATACCAAAAATTCATTTTTCCGATTATACAAGATGGATTCCACATCTAGTTCGAATTCCTCAGATTATGACAGCTACGCCGATATGGATTTTCATTCAAGCTCCGAAGGCAGCATCACCGGAATGGATCAACCAATCTCCCATCATCTATTCTGGATGAATTGGGGGTGGGTTCGTAATATACTAAGTCACTGGAGACATGAAGAGGGTGATCCCTTCCATCCACCAAATTGCCCTCTTGGCGATGAACCTGAAGCACTTACCGGCGAACCTGTTCGAGAAACCATTTTCTCTCTCATTTCTAGAGTATCTCGTCACGATTATATACTATCCCATATTTCAGATCTTGTTCATTCGCTCACTCCAACCACCAATCATCCCGGTGTACTAGCAGAAGTTAACGAACTTCGCGCTCGCGTGACGGCTTTGGAGAATATGGTGCGAAGGTTACAAACACCAGCAGCAGCACCAGCAGCATAATCCGTACCACCATCATCAACACCGACAGTACCCATATCACCCTCAACCACAACCGCGTCGTAAACCTCAACATCACAATTTGTACCTCGGATATCAACATCACACACCTCAATATCACTATCTGTACTTCGAGTATGATCTTCGTTTTACATATCATTCTATATCGATTATCTTCGCTTTACTTATCGTTCTATCTCATTTATCTTCGTTCGACATGGTAATTATGTAATCTTTAATGTTTTAGAGATCATGTAATCAAGTATTAACGATAAATCAAAAAAATTTAATATCTTATTGACTCATTAGATCCATGATTACATCTGAAGAAAATATATATACAAGTATATTTTCATAAAGATTGTAATTAAAAATTCTTTCGTACAAACTGTTAATGATGAAAATATTTTAACAGGTAGGTAGTACCCGAGGAATATTTAGATCTCACATTAATAAGTTACAGTGTATATTCTTCGAATCTGATTCAACGGTCATTTGCTATTCTACTTACAACCACCGATATTCGTATCTGTTCACCACCGAATAACCATTTTTATTCAAATTTCATATTTGGATTTTTATCTATCAGAATCCAACAAGTGGCATAATGAAGAAAACATTGGACAAAATAAAAAGTGTTAGAAACAAACAAATTAATTATGAGAAATTCTGTTAGGAATCCACGCTAACTGTTCCTAGTTAACTGTTCCCAGCTAACTGTTAATTCCGTATTACATTTTATCGCAATTTAATTTATTGTCATTTAAGTTCTGTTATTTATTTTACGCACTTTAAATAATGGGACACGTATACAAGGTTTCGACCTATCATATCGACCCATCTATATATATATTTCGGAACAACCATAGACACTTTATATGTGAATGTTGGAGTTGGCTATACAGGGTTGAGGTTGATTTCAGAATATATATATGGTTTGAGTTGTGATCAATACTGAGACCGGTACACGGGTCACGATACGTATTAATTAATTCGAATATTATATATTAAATTATATATGAATATATTGGACTAGTGGACAACTGGACTATTGGACTGCTAACTTTGGACAATTAAAATGAATTAAAATATTGATTATAACATATGAAACTAAACAATTCTTCAAGTTTGCCACTTGATTTCATCCTAAACCTCATTTGTATCTCGACGTTTACAATCTGCGTACAAACTTATCAGGATTCTTGAAAATACCTCAATCGAGAAGTTGAACCGACCGCACTTCATCTACAGAAGAAAAGATCTATACAAATGAAAAACTCTTGAACCCAAAGTCATAGTTTAACACGTACCGCGACGAATTCTTTAGCATTTATTAGCAAAAACAACCTTACGATTCCTTTTCAAAGTAGCCAATTTTGTCACAGCTTCAGCAGAACAACTTCGACCTTTCATTCGAAAAAGTCTTATTATAACTTTGATATATACGATTGGTTTTCCTCATCGTTACCGGGGAACCTTTCATACTCCGCCATTTTATCATCATCATTTAATCATCTAAAAACACAATTCGCCCAAAAACACCTCGGATTGATAATCGACGATTCAGATATGACTGCATTAAATGCAGAGGAAACAGTAAAATTTTAGATGGCCTAAATGGCCAAAAGTTTGATGATAAAGAAGGGAATGTTAGGAACGCTCGATAGAAAATTTAGTGCTGAAAAATGGATTGGGCTAACCGTGAAGGAAACAAAGAACAAATACAAGGAATGAACCTGCCTTCAAATAATGCAAATGATTCAGTGTCTGTTGAAACAGTCAGTATGAACCCTACTCCTTATTCTAAACTTTTTCAGATGATATTATTCATCATCATCTTATCTTAGATATTATAAGATATCTTCATATTTTCCGCTATACATATTCTCCATATTTCTAAAGACATTTTCACAACTATTCCTATCTGCAATCATCTATCTCCCCGTAATATCTGTGTTACAACATAAAAGAAACTGTGTTAGTTTCTAAATTCTGAAATCTTCAAGTTTAAAATATGAATGTTTTGAAGCAGTGTTGGGAACTGATGCGTGAATTAGTATAATATAATGAAACTTGATCAACTTCATTATATTACAGTAAGTCATGTTGCGTTTCTAATTGAATGTGATGATTCATAGTACCATCATCATGTGCCATGTTACACGGCTCTTACAATCTATCCAATCTCTAAACATATCAAGAAAATATTCTCTTGATGATTCGGTCTTTTCCAGGATATTCTGGTAATTTGACAAATCAAAAATCGTGCCATTACCAATTCTCTCTTAGGACATTAACTATATTCATTTCGAATTTCATACCTACGAATTCCGGACCATTACAAAAGATGCTTAGTTGAAAAGGAGGAAAAGAAAAAGAATGAAGCTCCGAAATAGAAATTGGAGTATAAATCGCAGTAAATGGAAGAGAGTATTAACTGTGGATGATAATGATTATAGAAAACAAAAGCAAGGACATCGAAGTATAAGGGAAGATATAAAACCCAATAATCACCCAGAAACTACAAACCGTGTATAACAATACGTATTGCGACGTAAAGACACGGGAGAATAAGAAACATTATAATTCCAAGAAAATCATAAAAGTAAATAGATTCTTCTGGCGGCCAATGAAAAAGAAGAATGAAAGATATGAAGGTTAGAAGTATAATAAGAATCAGGATTGGATGGAACATATTAAGAATGAGTAGAGGAAGAAAGAATAAAAGGTGTGGAGAATAAGGAAAACGACGGGGGTAGATTTATAGCAATATATCCGACAGAGAAATCAGGAACAGATTATTGCATTAATTAAAGAAGATTTTGATTTTCTAAATCGCCGAAGAACCAAATCTTATTACGTTAGATTTTCTTTAAATCCCTTAAATCCCGGAAATCAACAGTAACTACGTCATCGGTTGAAACGAATATATTTATTTACACATTTCGCTCTTTTGTGATAACTTCACTTGTACGCTTCACATGATCGAATCGTTTTATCTATATCTCTTAATAATGATAAAACTCCATTATCACCTCATAATCGTCATGAAAACATTCCTATTATTATTTATGACAACCTCTACCAAATTTCGGGGACGAAATTTCTTTAACGGGTGGGTACTGTAACGACCCGGAAATTTCCGACCAAATTTAAACCCTAATCTCTATATGTTTCCGACACGATAAGCAAAAACCCCATTGTTGAGTCTAGAAAGTTTGAAATCTATATTTGGATAATCAGTTACCCTTGACCGTGCCTGACGATTCACGAACAACTATTTGTAAATAGATATATATAATTAAAATTTTAAATATATATATATATATATATATATATATATATATATATATATATATATATATATATATATATATATTAATTCGAAATAAAAATGTTTTATTAATATTATTATTATCATTATTAATATTATAATTATTATGATTAGTAGTAAAATTATGATTTTAGTTATTTAATAATTATTAGTATATCATTATTATTATCAATATCCATATCAGTAATTCTATTATTATTATTATTACTAATCTATTAACAATATTATAATATATTATTTCTATTTTTTTTTGTTAACTACTAAAGTAATATTAAGATTAATATATAAAGAACTAGATATATAAGAATTTATTACACATCCACATCGAAGTCTTATTCAAATTGCCTTGATCTACAATTTGTAAAAGGTCCCAATCAATTACTTGATTACTTTTCCTGATGTCCGTGATTAATGGTTGTTAGACTAGAAATTAAATTGGGAAAATTGAAATTTTGTTTATGGTTGCATTCATCTACTTTATACATCATTCTATCTTTTATTACAACATGTATATGTATAAAAGAGATAGAATCATAAGATTGATCAACACATATCATATTAACTGAACACACACACACAGCCACTATTAATCTCTAGACACTTATAATATTACTTTTCAATCAATGAATATTATTTAATTTTACTTTGTGATAAACTTATCTATCGAACTACCTACTTTACCTATATATTATACAAATGGGAATCATGATATACAATTTAAAACCAATAAGTTCACGGATGGAGAACTGTGCTACTTTTTGACTTCATCATAATACAATCAATATAGATATAATATAAATATATATCCACACATACGATATGCATACATAACCATCTCTTTTCCCTTGACAATCTTAGAACATTACCACCCTTATTTGAGATGCTCCACCCCTTCTATCACACCCGTCGGACACCGAGGTCGCCAAGAACCACAACCCTTTATAACCACCTTCTCCTAGCCTACACCACCTTTGTTAACCACAACAACCACCCTTGAACAACCGCCACCTTCGGACCCTCAAGAACACCACCGATCAATCCACAACAAACTCACTAAAACCTGCATTTTTCTTTCTGTTTCTATCGTTACTACTACGTTTGTTTTCTGTTCTTACAACAAACAATCACCAATTCTTTCTCTCTCTCCTCTATTCTATTTTCTGTCCCGAATCACCACCATCGAACACCTTCACCCACGATCAACAACCCATTATAATACCACGAACCATCACCTGCCACACTAATCCAAATTAACGCATACTGTTTTGGATCCTGTAACAATGAACCAAGAACACCACCATCTCTCTATCTCTCTCATCTTCCTCTTCCAAACTCAATCGAGACCTACTTGTATATTTACCCTGTCTCATTCGAACCCCAACCTGCAAACCGAACCAATTATGTTGCTGATTACTTCCTTCTGTTTTGATTAAAAATCGAAACCACAAGCAAGTCAGTGACTATGATCGAGTATCACTGAACCTTCCAAGAACACAAATTATTTCTACTTGTGCTCAAATCAATTAACAATATAGAATTTATAATTGAACGAAGAAAAAAAAAATATATATTTATATAAAAATTAACGAATCGATTACTTACATCAATGGATTGATCGGCTAGTTAATCGATTATTGGGGACGAAGACTCATGACGAGGATGAAGACTGATGAAGTCACTAAAAGATGATGATGATGAATCGATGTATTACTAAACCTTATAAATTACAAGTGATTGATTATTGATTAACGAATCGAGCAACACTCGAATCCTGAAACTTCTCTCTCCTGTTTGTTGTTCTGATATGTCGATCTGTTTGAGCTGACAACACATACGAACCTGGTACCCGATTTACGTATTGGACCTTTGCTGGTTGGGTCGAAATATTCCTAGTTGGGCCAAAGCCCAATTTAGATTAAGATGATTATTATGAAGAGATTATACTATGATGATACGGGCTATATATATTAATCTGTCACATAAAACAGAAAAGACGTTACAGATCAGTTGGTTGGGTGTGTTTGTGCTTAAGTGAGAGGTCTTAGGTTCGAGTCTTGTTCGGGACATTTTTTTTAAGACAGATTCAATGAGGTAGATTTCTAATTGATATTATTATTAGTACATTTATTAATTATTAGGGTTATCATTATTAACTTAAGTATTCTATATATATAAATACTAGATTTATTACTATTATTATTAACATATGTATTAGTATAAATATTATCATTATTAGTATTGTTAGTATTAAAAAGTTACTATTATTATAATTTTTATTAAAAATATCAGTTTTATTAAAAGTATTATCATTATAACTATTAGAAAAATTATCATTTTTTTTATCATCATTATTATTTTGGCAACAATATTATTATTATTATTTTATATTATTATTGTTAATATTAATACAAGTATCAATATTGTTATTATTATTGTAAAATAAAACAACTCTTCAGTATTTATCAAAATTATTTTATCAAATAACTATTAGTTATATAAAATCATAATTATTACATATAACATAACTATAATAATACTTTTATAATAAATATTAATAAATATAAATAATTAGATTACTAATGAAAAACATAATTAAAATAATAGTTAAGTTATTAATGATATATAAAATCGTTCGATTACGAGTATATATGTGTTAATATATATAAATGATATAGGTTCGTGAATCCAAGGCCAACCTTATACGTGATTAATGGTGTTATATGTATTTTTACTACAAAATACAGTATGGTGAGTATATAGATCCCTTTTAACTCTAAATATTTTTGGGCTGAGAATACATGCTTTGTTTTTATAAATGATTTACGTTATGGACACAAGTGATCAAAAATAAATTCTACGTTGAGTTGTACCATGGCATATCTCTTTATACTTGGTAGCTAATATTTACGTGAGGAGCGTAAACGCGAATCCTGTTGATAGATCTATCGGGCCTGACAACCCCAACCGGGCTGGACGACCAGTTTTAAACGGTTGCACAGTACTTCGTTTCGTTACTACACTTGGTACGGTGTAGGGTTTATTTAAGAATATGCTGCTATGATATATATGTCAAGTATGGTTACCAAGTGCTCAACGACTTTTCATACACGAGGAGTGTATTATGTTTAACTATATGAAATCTTGTGGTCCATAGTTATAACGCTGCTAGCATCAAACCTATATATCTCACCAACTTTATGTTGACCTTTTAAAGCATGTTATTCTCAGGTACGATTTAAGTCTTCCGCTGTGCGTTAGCTCATATTAAAGATATTATTTGGAGTCGATCATCGCAATGGGACCAACTGTTGAAGACTTCGTCCGGGAGGATTAGTCGCGGACATTTCACATTACAGCAAGCATTAGGAACTCGTCTAGACATGAGTACTTTTTATAATCCACAAACTGATGGGCAGAGCGAAAGGACGATACAAACACTTAAAGACATGCCAAGAGCATGTGTTATTGATTTCAGAAACAGTTGGGATCGACACCTTCCGTTAGCAGAATTTTCCTACAACAATAGCTACCATTCAAGCATTGAGATGGCGCCGTTTAAAGCACTCTATGGTAGAAAGTGCAGGTCTCCGATTTGTTTGAGTGGAGTGGGGGATAGATAGATTACGGGTTCGGAGATAATACAAGAAACTACCGAGAAGATCATCCAAATTCAACAACAGTTGAAAACCGCTCAAAGTCGACAAAAGAGCTACGCTGACATTAAAAGAAAAGACATAGAATTCGAAATTGGGGAGATGGTCATGCTTAATTTTTCACCTTGGTAAGGTGTTGTTCAATTTGGTAAATGAGGGAAATTAATTCCAAGGTATATTGGACCATTCAAGATTATTGATCGTGTCGGACCAGTAGCTTACCGACTTGAGTTACCTCAACAACTCGCGACTGTACATAACATTTTCCACGTCTCGAATTTGAAGAAATGTTTTGCTAAACAAGATCTCACTATTCCGTTAGATGAAATCCAAATCAACGAAAAACTTCAATTCATCGAAGAACCCGTCAAAATAATGGATCGTGAGGTTAAAAGACTTAAGCAAAACAAGATACCAATTGTTAAGGTTCGATGGAATGCTCGTAGAGGACCTGAGTTCACTTGGGAATGAGAAGATCAGATGAAAAAGAAATACCCGCACCTATTTCCAGAAGATACTTCAACACCTCCAACTGCTTAAAATTTTGGGACGAAATTTATTTAACGGGTAGGTACTGTATTGACCCGAACTTTTCCATGTTAATATATATTAAATGAAATTGTTATTTACATGATTAAGTGTTTCCAACATGTTAAGCAATCAAACTTGTTAAGACTTTATTAATTGAAATAGGTTTCATATAGTCAATTGACCACCCAAGTTGACCGGTGATTCACGAACGTTAAAACCTGTAAAAACTATATGATAACATATATATATATGGATATATATATATATATATATATATATATATATATATATATATATATATATATATATATATATATATATATAGTTAACATGATATTATGATAAGTATCTCATTAGGAATTTGAACAATGAGTTATATACATAAAAATGAGACTATTGAATTAAGAAACTCGAAAACGATATATATAACGATTATCGTTATAACAACGTCTTACTAAATACATATGAATCATATTAAGATATTGATACACTATGTTTAATCATGATAAATGATAAGTAAACATATCATTAAGTGTATTAACAATGAACTACATATGTAAAAACAAGACTAATAACTTAAGGGTTTCGAAACGAAACATATATGTAACAATTATAGTTGTAACGACATTTAACTGTTTATATATCATACTAAGATATATTAATATATCATAATATAATGATAATGTAATAATTTAACATCTCTTTAGATATAATAAACAATGGGTTAACAACATTTAACAAGATCGTTAACCTAAAGGTTTCAAAACAACACTTACATGTAACGACTAACGATGACTTAACGACTCAGTTAAAATGTATATACATGTAGTGTTTTAATATGTATTCATACACTTTTTAATGACTTCAAGACACTTATCAAAGTACTTCTTCTTAACAAAAATACTTACAATTACATCCTCATTCATTTTCATCAACAATTCTACTCGTATGCACCCGTATTCGTACTCGTACAATACCCAGCTTCTAAATGTATTTAATATTGGTATATACACTTAAATGATAAGCTCTTAGCAGCCCATATGAGTCACCTAACCATGTGGGAACCATCATTTAACATCTAGCATGAAATATCTCACAAGATTACAAACTAATGAAGACTATACTGCCACCCATAATTCACGTGAATGAGAGTACTCACAAACACATTTCATTTCAATTTTCTTGAATCAAATTACTCTCTCTCAAGTGTTCTTCCTTTGTTCTAAGTGTTCTTCATCATCTTCAACAAAATCTAGCTCAATCTAGTTCATAAATCCATACATAAACCAAGTTATAAATGTAGTGACCCGAACTTTTACATGTTTATATATATATATATATATTAAATGAAATTATTATTTACATGATTAAGTGTTTCCAACATGTTAAGCAATCAAACTTGTTAAGACTTAATTAATTGAAATAGGTTTCATATAGATAATTGACCACCCAAGTTGACCGGTGATTCACGAACGTTAAAACTTGTAAAAACTATATGATGACATATATATGATTATATATATAGTTAACATGATATTATGATAAGTAAACATATCATTAAGTATATTAACAATGAACTACATATGTAAAAACAAGACTACTAACTTAATGATTTTGAAACGAGACATATATGTAACGATTATCGTTGTAACGACATTTAATGTATATATATCATATTAAGAGATATTTGTACATCGTAATATCATGATAATATAATAATTTAAAATCTCATTTGATATTATAAACATTGGGTTAACAACATTTAACAAGATCGTTAACCTAAAGGTTTTAAAACAACACTTACATGTAACGACTAACGATGACTTAACGACTCAGTTAAAATGTATATACATATAGTGTTTTAATATGTATTCATACACTTTTGAAAGACTTCAAGACACTTATCAAAATACTTCTACTTAACAAAAATGCTTACAATTACATCCTCGTTCAGTTTCATCAACAATTCTACTCGTATGCACCCGTATTCGTACTCGTACACTACACAGCTTTTAGATGTATGTACTATTGGTATAGACACTCCAATGATCAGCACTTAGCAGCCCATGTGAGTCACCTAACACATGTGGGAACCATAATTTGGCAAATAGCATGAAATATCTCATAAAATTACAAAAATATGAGTAAACATTCATGACTTATTTACATGAAAATAAAATTACATATCCTTTATATCTAATCCATACAACAATGACCAAAAACACCTACAAACACTTTCATTCTTCAATTTTATTCATCTAATTGATCTCTCTCAAGTTCTATCTTCAAGTTCTAAGTGTTCTTCATAAATTCTACAAGTTCTAGTTTCATAAAATCAAGAATACTTCCAAGTTTGCTAGCTTACTTCCAATCTTGTAGAGTGATCATCCAACCTCAAGAAATATTTCTTATTTACAGTAAGATATCTTTCTAATATAAGGTAATACTCATATTCAAACTTTGATTCAATTTCTATAACTATAACAATCTTATTTTGAGTGGAAATCTTACTTGAACTTGTTTTTTGTGTCATGATTCTGCTTCAAGAACTTTCAAGCCATCCAAGGATCCTTTGATGTTCATAACATCATTCGATTCATACATATAAAGCTATCTTATTCGAAGGTTTAAACTTGAAATCACTAGAACATAGTTTAGTTAATTCTAAACTTGTTCGCAAACAAAAGTTAATCCTTCTAACTTGACTTTTAAAATCAACTAAATACATGTTCTATATCTATATAATATGCTAACTTAATGATTGAAAACCTGGAAACACGAAAAACACCGTAAAACTGGACATACGCCGTCGTAGTAACATCGCGGGCTGTTTTGGGTTTGATAATTAAAAACTATGATAAACTTTGATTTAAAAGTTGTTCTTCTGGGAAAATGATTTTTCTTATGAACATGAAACTATATCCAAAAATCATGATTAAACTCAAAGTGGAAGAATGTTTTTCAAAATGGTCATCAAGACGTCGTTCTTTCGACTGAAATGACTACCTCTTACAAAAACAACTTGTAACTTATATTTCCAACTATAAACCTATACTTTTTCTGTTTAGATTCATAAAATAGAGTTCAATATGAAACCATAGCAATTTGATTCACTCAAAATGGATTTAAAATGAAGAAGTTATGGGTAAAACAAGATTGGATATTTTTTATTTTTGTAGCTACGGGAAATATTAACAATTCTATACAAATCATATCCTAGCTAACTTATATTGTATTATATATGTATTCTAATATATTATGTAATCTTGGGATACCATAGACACTCTATATGCAGTAATGTGGGAGTTAGCTATACAGGGTTGAGGTTGATTCCAAAAATATATATACTTTGAGTTGTGATCTAGCCTGAGACGTGTATACATTGGGTCGTGGATTGATTCAAGATAATATATATCAATTTTTTTTCTGTACATCTAACGTTGGATAACTAGTTGTAGGTTACTAACGAGGACAGCTGACTTAATAAACTTAAAACATCAAAATGTATTAAAAGTGTTGTAAATATATTTTGAAGATACTTTGATATATATGTACATATTTGTTATAGGTTCGTGAATCGACCAGTGGCCAAGTCTTACTTCCCGACGAAGTAAAAATCTGTGAAAGTGAGTTATAGTCCCACTTTTAAAATCTAATATTTTTGGGATGAGAATACATGCAGGTTTTATAAATGACTTACAAAATAGACACAAGTACGTGAAACTACATTCTATGGTTGAATTATCGAAATCGAATATGCCCCTTTTTATTAAGTCTGGTAATCTAAGAATTAGGGAACAGACACCCTAATTGATGTGAATCCTAAAGATAGATCTATTGGGCCTAACAAACCCCATCCAAAGTACCGGATGCTTTAGTACTTCAAAATTTATATCATATCCGAAGGGTGTCCTGGAATGATGGGGATATTCTTATATATGCATCTTGTTAATGTCGGTTACCAGGTGTTCACCATATGAATGATTTTTATCTCTATGTATGGGATGGATATTGAAATATGAAATTTTGTGGTCTATTGTTACGATTTGATATATATAGGTTAAACCTATAACTCACCAACATTTTTGTTGACGTTTAAAGCATGTTTATTCTCAGGTGAATACTAAGAGCTTCCGCTGTTGCATACTAAAATAAGGACAAGATTTGGAGTCCATGTTTATATGATATTGTATAAAAACTGCATTCAAGAAACATATGTTGATGTAATATATTTCTATTGTAAACCATTATGTAATGGTCGTGTGTAAACAGTATATTTTAGATTATCATTATTTGATAATCTACGTAATGCTTTTGAAATCTTTATTGATAAAATAAAGGTTATGGTTGTTTTAAAAAATGAATGCAGTCTTTGAAAAACGTCTCATATAGAGGTCAAAACCTCGCAACGAAATCAATTAATATGGAACGTTTATAATCAATATGAACGGGATATTTTAGTTGGTATCCGAGCTTGGTATTAGAGAACCAGAATTTTGCATTAGTGTGTCTTATCGAGTTTGTTAGGATGCATTAGTGAGTCTGGACTTCGACCGTGTTTACTTGAAAAATGATTGCTTAACAAATTTTGTTGGAAACTATATATTTTTAACATGTGAATATTATGTGATATATTAATCTCTTAACGTGTTTGATATTATGTGATAGATGTCTACCTCTAGAACAAGTTCCATTGACTCACCAAATAATAATGAAGAGTCAAATGTAAATTAGAATGATTCGTGGACTGATTCACAAGTTCCCGAAGAGGAACCGGAAGAAGAGTCGGAACCGGAAGAAGAATCGGGACCGAGAAGGTCGAATCGGTGTTTGCCATAAGTAAGTGTACTGAAGAGGACAAAGTGAAGTATGATACGAATACCTTCACAGGTAATGCGTTAACATGGTGGAATACCTATCTAGAGCAAGTGGGACAAGATGATGCTTACGCACTACCGTGGTCAGCATTCAAGCACTTGATGAACGAGAAGTACCGTCCCAGAATCGAGGTCAATAAGCTCAAGACAGAACTTAGAAGGTTACGAACCCAAGGATTTGATATTACCACGTACGAAAGACGATTCACAGAATTGTGCCTATTGTGTCTGAGAGCGTTCGAAGATGAGGAAGAGAAGATCGACGCGTTTGTAAAAGGATTACCGGAAAGAATCCAAGAAGATATAAGTTCACACGAGCCCGCCTCCATACAACAGGCATGTAGAATGCCTTATAAACTAGTGAACCAGATTGAGGAAAGAATTAAAGAACAGGCGGCTTAAGAGGCCAATGTGAAGCAAGTCAAAAGAAATTGGGAGGAAAACGGTGATAAGAATCACCAATACAACCACAACAGCAATTACAACAATAATCGCAACAACTATCCCAACAATCGCAACATCAATCGCAACTACAAAAAACGGCCCAACAACAACAACAACAACAACAACAACAACAACAACAACAACAATAGTAACTGCAACAATCATCCCAACAACAATAACAACCGCAATAACAACAACAATCAGAAGTAGCTATGCCAAAGGTGTGAAAAGTATCACTCGGGGTTTTGCACCAAATTTTGCAAATAGTGTAAAAAAAATGGTCATAGCGATGCGAAGTGTGAGGTCTACGGACCAGGGGTTAACAGAACGAAAGGAACAAATGGTGTCGGAACGAGTAATGGTGGAGCAAGTAGTGTCGGAGCAAGTTATGCCAATGTAGTTTGTTATAAATGTGGAAAACCGGGCCACATTATTAGAAATTACCCGAACCAAGAGAACACGAATGGACAAGGCCGTGGAAGAGTTTTCAATATTAATGCGGCAGAGGCACAGGAAGACCCGAAGCTTGTTACGGGTACGTTTCTTATTGACAATAAATCTGCTTACGTTTTATTTGATTCGGGTGCGGATAGAAGCTATATGAGTAGAGATTTTTGTGCTAAATTAAGTTGTCCATTGACGCCGTTAGATAGTAAATGTTTACTCGAATTAGCAAACGGTAAATTAATTTCAGCAGATTATATATGCCGGAATCGAGAAATTAAACTGGGTAGCGAAATATTTAAGATTGATTTGATACCCGTAGAGTTAGGGAGTTTTGATGTAATAGTTGGCATGGACTGGCTGAAGAAGGTGAAAGTAGAGATCGTATGTTATAAAAATGCAATTCGCATTGTACGAGAAGAAGGAGAACCCTTAATGGTGTACGGAGAAAAGGGAAACACGAAGCTACATCTTATTAGTAATTTGAAAGCACAAAAACTAATAAGAAAAGGTTGCTATGCTGTTCTAGTACATGTCGATAAAGTACAAACTGAAGAAAAGAGCATCAATGATGTTCCCGTCGCAAAAGAATTTCCCGATGTATTTTCGAAAGAATTACCGGGACTACCTCCACATCGATCTGTTGAATTTTAAATAGATCTTGTACCAGGAGCTGCACCAATAGCTCATGCTCCTTATAGACTCGCACCCAGCGAGATGAAAGAACTGCAAAGCCAACGGCAAGAACTATTAGAACGTGGTTTCATTCGACCAAGCACATCACCATGGGGATCTCCTGTTTTGTTTGTCAAGAAGAAGGATGGTACATTTAGGTTGTGTATTGACTACAGAGAGTTGAACAAACTTACCATCAAAAACCGTTATCCACTGCCGAGAATTGACAACTTATTTGATCAACTACAAGGCTCGTCGGTTTATTCGAAGATCGATTTACATTCTGGATATCATCAAATGCGAGTAAAGGAGGATGATATTCCAAAAACTGCTTTTAGGACGCGTTATGGTCATTTCGAGTTTATGGTTATACCGTTTGGATTGACTAATGCACCAGCTATGTTCATGGACCTTATGAACCGAGTGTGTGGGCCATATCTTGACAAGTTTGTCATTGTTTTCATCGATGACATACTTATTTACTCAAGGAATGATCAAGAGCACGAAGAACATTTGAGAAAAGTGCTAGATGTATTGAGGAAAGAAAAACTGTACGCTAAATTTTCAAAGTGTGCATTTTAGTTGGAAGAAGTTCAATTCCTCGATCACATAGTGAACAAAGAAGGTATCCAGGTGGACCCGGCAAAGATCGAAACTGTTGAAAAGTGGGAAACCCCAAAAACTCCGAAGCATATACGTCAATTTTTAGGATTGGCTGGTTACTACAGAAGATTCATCCAAGATTTCTCCAAAATAGCAAAACCCTTGACTGCATTAACGCATAAAGGGAAGAAATTTGAATGGAAGGATGAACATGAGAAGGCGTTTCAATTATTGAAGAAAAAGCTAACTACGGCACCTATATTGTCATTGCCTGAAGGGAATGATGATTTTGTGATTTATTGTGACGCATCAAAGCAAGGTCTCGATTGTGTATTAATGCAACGAACGAAGGTGATTGCTTATGCATCTAGACAATTGAAGATTCACGAGCAAAATTATACGACGCATGATTTGGAATTAGGCACGGTTGTTTTTGCATTAAAGACATGGAGGCACTACTTATATGGGGTCAAAAGTATTATATATACCGACCACAAAAGTCTTCAATACATATTTAATTAGAAACAACTGAATATGAGGCAGCGTAGGTGGATTGAATTATTGAATGATTACGACTTTGAGATTCGTTACCACCCGGGGAAGGCAAATGTGGTAGCCGACGCCTTGAGCAGAAAGGACAGAGAACCCATTCGAGTAAAATCTATGAATATAATGATTCACACTAACCTTACTACTCAAATAAAGGAGGCGCAACAAGGAGTTTTAAAAGAGGGAAATTTAAAGGATGAAATACCCAAAGGATCGGAGAAGCATCTTAATATTCGGGAAGACGGAACCCGGTATAGGGCTGAAAGAATTTGGGTAACAAAATTTGGAGATATGAGAGAAATGGTACTTAGAGAAGCTCATAAAACCAGACACTCAATACATCCTAGAACGGAGAAGATGTACAAGGATCTTAAGAAACATTTTTGGTGGCTAGGTATGAAAGCCGATATTGCTAAATATGTAGGAGAATGTTTAACGTATTCTAAGGTCAAAGCTGAACATCAGAAACCATCAGGTCTACTTCAACAACCCGAAATCCCGGAATGGAAATTGGAAAACATTACCATGGATTTCATCACTAAATTGCCAAGGACTGCAAGTGGTTTTGATACTATTTGGGTAATAGTTGATCGTCTCACCAAATCAGCGCACTTCCTACCAATAAGAGAAGATGACAAGATGGAGAAGTTAGCACGACTGTATTTGAAGGAAGTCGTCTCCAGACATGGAATACCAATCTCTATTATCTCTGATAGGGATGGCAGATTTATTTCAAGATTCTGGCAGACATTACAACAAGCATTAGGAACTCGTCTAGACATGAGTACTGCCTATCATCCACAAACTGCTGGGCAGAGCGAAAGGACGATACAAATGCTTGAAGACATGATACGAGCATGTGTTATTGATTTTGGAAACATTTGGGATCGACATCTACCGTTAGCAGAATTTTCTTACAACAACAGCTACCATTCAAGCATTGAGATGGGGTTGTTTGAAGCACTTTATGGTAGAAAGTGCAGGTCTCCGATTTGTTGGAGTGAAATGGGGGATAGACAGATTACGGGTCCAGAGATAATACAAGAAACTACCGAGAAAATCATCCAAATTCAACAACGGTTAAAAACCGCCCAAAGTCGACAAAAGAGCTATGATGACATTAAAAGAAAAGATATAGAGTTTGAAATTGAAGAGATGGTCATGCTTAAAGTTACACCTTGGAAATGCGTTGTTCGATTTGGTAAACGAGGAAAATTAAATCCAAGGTATATCGGACCATTCAAGATTATTCATCGTGTCGGACCAGTAGCTTACCGACTTGAGTTACCTCAACAACTCGCGGCTGTACATAACACTTTTCACGTCTCGAATTTGAAGAAATGTTTTGCTAAAGAAGATCTCACTATTCCGTTAGATGAAATCCAAATCAACAAAAAACTTCAATTCATCGAAGAACCCGTTGAAATAATGGATCGTGAGGTTAAAAGACTTAAGCAAAACAAGATACCAATTGTTAAGGTTCGATGGAATGCTTGTAGAGGAACCGAGTTCACCTGGGAACAAGAAGATCAGATGAAGAAGAAATACCCGCATTTATTTCCAGAAGATACGTCAACACCTCCAACTGCTTAAAATTTCGGGACGAAATTTATTTAACGGGTAGGTACTGTAGTGACCCGAACTTTTCCATGTTTATATATATATTAAATGAAATTGTTATTTACATGATTAAGTGTTTCTAATATGTTAAGCAATCAAACTTTTTAAGACTTGATTAATTGAAATAGGTTTCATATAGACAATTGACCACCCAAGTTGACCGGTGATTCACGAACGTTAAAACTTGTAAAAAGTATATGATGACATATATATGGTTATATATATAGTTAACATGATATTATGATAAGTAAACATATCATTAAGTATATTAACAATGAACTACATATGTAAAAACAAGACTACTAACTTAATGATTTTGAAACGAGACATATATGTAACGATTATCGTTGTAACGACATTTAATGTATATATATCATATTTAGAGATATTCGTACATCATAATATCATGATAATATAATAATTTCAAATCTCATTTGATATTATAAACATTAGGTTAACAACATTTAACAAGATCGTTAACCTAAAGGTTTCAAAACAACACATACATGTAACGATTAACGATGACTTAACGACTCAGTTAAAATGTATATACATATAGTGTTTTAATATGTATTAATACACTTTTGAAAGAATTCAATACACTTATAAAAATACTTCTACTTAACAAAAATGCTTACAATTACATCCTCGTTCAGTTTCATCAACAATTCTACTCGTATGCACCAGTATTCGTACTCGTACAATACACAACTTTTAGATGTATGTACTATTGGTATAGACACTCCAATGATCAGCTCTTAGTAGCCCATGTGAGTCACCTAACACATGTAGGAACCATCATTTGGCAACTAGCATGAAATATCTCATAAAATTACAAAAATATGAGTAATCATTCATGACTTATTTACATGAAAACAAAATTACATATCCTTTATATCTAATCCATGCACCAACAACCAAAAACACCTACAAACACTTTCATTCTTCAATTTTCTTCATCTAATTGATCTCTCTCAAGTTCTATCTTCAAGTTCTAAGTGTTCTTCATAAATTCTACAAATTCTAGTTTCATAAAATCAAGAATACTTCCAAGTTTGCTAGCTTACTTCCAATCTTGTAGAGTGATCATCCAACCTCAAGAAATCTTTCTTATTTATAGTATGATATCTTTCTAATACAAGGTAATACTCATATTCAAACTTTGATTCAATTTCTATAACTATAACAATCTTATTTCGAGTGGAAATCTTACTTGAACTTGTTTTTCGTGTCATGATTCTGCTTCAAGAACTTTCAAGCCATCCAAGGATCCTTTGAAGCTAGATCCATTTTTCTCATTTACAGTAGCTTTATCTAGAAAACTTGAGGTAGTAATGATGTTCATAACATCATTCGATTCATACATATAAAGCTATCTTATTCGAAGGTTTAAACTTGTAATCACTAGAACATAGTTTAGTTAATTCTAACCTTGTTCGCAAACAAAAGTTAATCCTTCTAACTTGACTTTAAAATCAACTAAACACATGTTCTATATCTATAGGATATGCTAAATTAATGATTTAAAACCTGGAAACACGAAGAACACTGTAAAACCGGACATACGCCGTCGTAGTAACACCGCAGGCTGTTTTGGGTTAGTTAATTAAAAACTATGATAAACTTTGATTTAAAAGTTGTTCTTCTGGGAAAATGATTTTTCTTATGAACATGAAACTATATTCAAAAATCATGGTTAAACTCAAAGTGGAAGTATGTTTTCTAAAATGGTCATCTAGACGTCGTTCTTTCGACTGAAATGACTACCTTTACAAAAACGACTTGTAACTTATATTTCTGACTATAAACCTGTGACAACCCGAAAATTTCCAACCAAATTTAAACTTTAATCTTTATATGTTTCCGACACGATAAGCAATATTTGTTAAGTTAAATTTCAAGAATTTTAAACTATGTTCATACATTCATTCAACCTCGACCAAGTTCCAACGATTCACGAACCATTAAACGAATATGATTATATATGTATATGTGTATATATATTATAACTTGAAACGTAAACAAAATATTAGATTAAATACTTTATATGATTGTATCTGTTTCAAAATGTTTATCAATGGAATTAGAAGATAAGATCAAATGATTGAATTATCAGATATATTGAATTATGATTACAAGTCTCTGTTGAAAGGCCCACGTTGATTTGAGAAATCTTTTCATTTTAACAATATTCAGAAAATGGTAAAGTGATTTATAAACATGAACAAATTGTCAATCATTAGGATAGTGGAAGATTGAATCTCATAAAGACTCGATTGATCTATTTAGTTTCAAACGTACAAAAATATTTTCAGTTTAAAAAGAACTTTATTATTAAAACGTATATAACTTTTATAAATATCTAGAACCACTTTTGACAACTCATTACTTAACTAGTATGATAAAGATAACGATATTTATATTTTATTTTATTAAATATATATAACGATTTAAATTAATATTATATATATTTATACGCGTATTATATGTACATAGTTTTATACTTTTACTATACTTAAACTTTACCTTTAATTTATTTTTACTTTACTTTAACTTTAATAATTCATATTTAATAATTCACTTTAATAATTCATACTTTAATAATTCACTTTAATAATTCATACTTTAATAATTCACTTTAATAATTCATACTTTAATAATCCACTTTAATAATTCATACTTTAATAATTCACTTTAATAATTCAAAAATCTATTATAAATAGAATTCAATAAGTTTCATTATTTCATAGAAACTTGAAAATAGTTTTCTCTAAACTCTCTCAATCGATTTACATATATATATATTTACTCCGTATTATCTCAAGATATTATTAGTATACATAAAATATTACGACGGAGTGCTGTCCGAGTGATTTCGAAGTTGTTTTTTCGAGTGGGATATGATTAAGGAAATTATGGGTTATAGCTATGGAGGTGATTAAGTATGGTTCATGGGTATGCTCGTGAGGTCAATATAGTGTTTATCATCTCCGTTGCGTTTACGTAACTTTCCTGCAATATTGAATCTTAATATTGATATGTGAGTACTCATAATTTAATTTTTACATACTAATAGTGTATCCCTGACTAGTGCTCGAGTATATAGGATTATGCATGCTTGTACTTTTGATATTGCCATTAGATAGGTTATGTTGATTCCTGAATTAGTTACATATACGATTGAGATAAGGTATAAGATATGCATGTCGTTGGAAAGCTAGCGAAAAATAGTTGAATTTTGGTTTAAGAATCACTTGAATCCAAGTAATGGTTAGAAAGTTATGAAATAAACAAATTGCATAATTAATTTCGTAATTAAAATTGCTGATGATAATTAGTGATCTAATTTTATGGGTTATAAAAAGTGATTATTTGGATTCTACTCATCGAGTAGATGAATTTTCATATAAAGCACGTCTCGTTTCGTTGAACGGTTGTCAAGTTATGGACAAAAGAAGTTTTGCAAATTTTGATGAAATGACGAAACGGGAATTGAAATTCTCGCTGATCTGCGTTGTTTCATATATAAAAAAAATACCACTGAATTCTTTGCTGTAAGGTCTAATAAACAACTCTAGCCGTTTGTCAATTCGAGTCTCGACGATTTTTCTAAAAATCATCAAAGTTGACAGTTTGGTCACATTTTAAAATTCTAAAAAGAGCTGAAACTTTTTTATTTAAAAATGTCAGTTTTGTATCAGTTGTCATGGTCGGCCTGATATGTGTTTACTCTTGCCAAAAATCATGTTATATCTTTGTGGTAACGAGAATTTGCAGGCTTTGACCGTTTGTCAATACGAGTTTTGAGGAATTTTCTAAAAATCTCCAAAGTAGGCTACTCGGTCACTTTTGTAAATTTATTAAAGCTGAAAAATTAACTTTGAAACGCCGAAAACGCGTTGGCAACTACGAGTTGTCTAGGTTTAGTTTACTTCTGTAATATTTATGCTTAATTTTTTTGGTAATGTGTAACTTTTATCTTTGGCCGTTTATCAATCGGAGTTCCGATAATTTTTCTAAAAATAGCTGAAGTGGCCCGTTTAGTCATGTTTGACCGAAAATCATTTTTGTATAAGTTATTATATATTTGCATGCGACCTCATTTTTACTTTAACCTTTGACTTTTGACTTTAACCTTTAACTTTTGACTTTGAACTTTGACTTTTCCTGTTAACTTTAACTCTTTTCTCTAAAAAAAAAAAAAACCTAAAATACTATTTTATGATTATGAAACCATTTGTGTTACGTTGTTTCACACGTCACCTTTTACTAGAATCTTAATTGAGCATGAGTAATATAACATGTTACTATACTGTAGAGTTAGACTCGAGCTATAGGATAGGATTACACTATGACCTGACCTAAATTGCTATACAAATATTGACAAGCATATAAATATATATAATTAATATAGGTTCGTGAATCCGAGGCCAACCTTGCACTTGTTCAATGACGTTATATGTATTTTTACTACGAAATACAGTATGGTGAGTTTCATTTGCTCCCTTTTACTCTTTACGTTTTTGGGCTGAGAATACATGCAAATGCTTTATTAACTGTTTTACAATATTTATATGCGTGAGTTTCATTTGCCCTTTTTTACTCTTTACGTTTTTGGGCTGAGAATACATGCAAATGCTTTATTAACTGTTTTACAATATTTATATGCGTGAGTTTCATTTGCTCCCTTTTACTCTTTACGTTTTTGGGCTGAGAATACATGCAAATGCTTTATTAACTGTTTTACAATATTTATATGCGTGAGTTTCATTTGCCTTTTTACCCTTTATATTTTTGGAACTGAGAATACATGCGCTTTTATAAATGTTTGACGAAATAGACACAAGTAATTGAAACTACATTCTATGGTTGAATTATCGAAATCGAATATGCCCCTTTTTATTAAAGTCTGGTAATCTAAGAATTAGGGAACAGACACCCTAATTGACACGAATCCTAAAGATAGATCTATCGGGCCTAACAAACCCCATCCAAAGTACCGGATGCTTTAGTACTTCGAAATTTATATCATGTCCGAAGGAGGATCCCGGAATGATAGGGGATATTCTTATATGCATATTGTTAATGTCGGTTACCAGGTGTTCACCATATGAATGATTATTTTTGTCTCTATGCATGAGACGTATATTTATGAGAACTGGAAATGAAATTCTTGTGGTCTATTAAAATGATGGAAATAAATGATTATGATAAACTAATGAACTCACCAACCTTTTGGTTGACACTTTAAAGCATGTTTATTCTCAGGTGTTAAAGAAATCTTCCGCTGTGCATTTGCTCATTTTAAAGATATTACTTGGAGTCTTTCATAGCATATTTCGAAGAACATTGCATTCGAGTCATTGAGTTCATCAAAGATTATTATTAAATCAATTTATAGTTGGATAGTAGATATTATGAAATGGTATGCATGCCTGTCAATTTTCGATGCAAAGAAAGATTGTCTTTTAAAAACGAATGCAATGTTTGTAAAATGTATCATATAGAGGTCAAATACCTCGCAATGTAATCAACTATTGTGAATCGTTTATAATGTATATGAACGGGTCCTTTCAGTTGGTATCAGAGCGGTGGTCTTAGCGAACCATGTCTGCATTGGTGTGTCTAACAGATAAGTCGATAGGATGCATTAGTGAGTCTGGACTTCGACTGTGTCTGCATGTCAATAGTTTTGCTTATCATTTTGTGCCAAAAATTAACTACTTATCATCCTCAGGAAATTACCTGCTTATCATTTTTAGTCTAAGACACGTCTTGCTACATTGATTGCATGAATAGTGTATAGACAAAAATTCATATCTTAGCGTATCTGCTAAATCATATCTTATCGTATCTATTACTGTAAACGTTGCCTGATATATCCCGTAAATTCCTCCGTAATTTACGAAATCTTTTGTTCTATATATATGGATATTCTATGTAATTAGAATACCATCCGATAACCGAAAATCATTTCATATCGAAAAAAAAATCCTTATTCAATCGTACGAAATGGAATTCATCATTAATTCAAGTTCCTCGGATTTCGAAATGGAATCCCACTCCAGCTCTGAAAGCAGTGTGACCGGAATAGATCAACCAATCAGTCATCACCTATTCTGGATGAATTGGGGATGGGTTCGTAGCCTCCTCAATCATTGGAGACAAGAAGAAGGTGATCCCTTCCATCCACCACATTGCCCTCTTGACGAAGAACCTGAAGCACTTACCGGCGAACCTGTCCGAAACACCATTTTCTCGCTCATTTTCAGAGTATCTCGTCACGATTATATATTACATCAAATTTTAGATTTTATTTATCCGCTCGTCCGAACCAACAATCACCCCGGTGTAATAGAAGAAGTCAACGAGCTTCGCACTCGGGTAGTGGCTTTGGAGAATATGGTGCAGAGATTACAAACACCAGCAGCAGCATCAGCAGCATAACCAGTAACACCATCATCAACGCCAATAGTACCATTACCACCCCAACCACAACCACGTCGTAAACCTCAACTTTACACTCTGTCCCACGAGCACCAATGTCATACGCCCTGTAGATACCAAGGAATACCAACAACAATAACCGACGAAGTATTAATTCATAACTTCATTGGAGAAACATTCCGCGCAGATTATGTAATCTCTAAAGTCTTAGAGATTATCTAATCTAGCCCTAACCATAAATCAGTTAAGCAAACCAAAATGATAGAAGGAAGAGTAGAAACCCTGACAAAAATGGTGTGTGATTAACAAGCTAAACTTGTTTTACCAACAGCATCAACAGTACCGTCAGCGTCACCAGCATCATCAGTACAGTCAACATCAGAATCAACAATACCTATAACATCACAAACTCCGTCAGCTCAAGAATCACTATGGACATCATTACGAATCAATAACCCGTATATTGTATCAACGGGTTATGAAGAATTAACTTATTCCCTTTGAAGAAAATATATGTATATTTTATATATTTTGAAATAAAAATAAATCTTTCCGTGCTAAGCTATTGTGTGTGAATCTTAACTACTCGGTTAATTCATATTACAAATATGCAATAATGTACGTCCTTCGGCCGCAACTTAACCAGCGTTAACTACAATCTCTGTCGCAATTCAACAAATTCCAATTCATAATAAATCAAGTATATATTTGATTTTACACTTTCATCATCGATGTACCCGAAACTTTTCAGATAACATCATTCGTACTTTGCGAAATTCACAAGAATTCCACGAACCGAACATCATACATCAACAAATAACGAAGTATTGATTCATAATTTCAATGTCATTAAAGAAATACTGCGTAAAAGTTATGTACTTTTTAAAGCCTTTAGGGATTATTCAATTCTAGTTTCAACCGTAAATCAAATGAGTTTAATTTAACATTAACTCATTAAATCTATGTTACATCTGAAGAAAATATACATATATATATTTTCATAAAGACTGTAATAAAATTCTTTTGTACAAAATATTAATTGTGAAATTTTTTTTAACGGGTAGGTAATACCCGAGAGATATATAAATTCACAATTAATATATTACATTCTTCGAATCTGATTCAGCAAATCATCCATTATACTCCCTACTTTCACAACAATATACATTCTTTTATAGAAATCAAAACAGCCATACTCATTCAAAATTTAATTACATATTCTGATTTTGAAATCTCAAAATTCAACTTGAGATATGACCAAAATCATCACTCTTAGATCATTACATCTTTCACAAGCTATATTTTGACTTCAAAACTGTGTTAGAACATCAAATGTATGTTAACGATTACAATCTGTGTTCAAACCCTTCGAAAATTTCTGAAGACACTTCGAATGTTGAGCAATCGAGATGATGATCCAACCACATGTTACCCACAGTTATGTACCTAAAAAACTCTTGAAACCAAAGTAAAAGTTTAAACAACGTATCCGCGTCAGATTCTTTAGCATTTATTAGCAAAAATAACTTTGCGACTCCTATTCAAAGTAGCCAGTTTTGTCACAGCTCCAACAAGTCAACTTCGACTTTTCAGTCAGACTAACCTTATTATAACCTTGAGATATACACCATCATTACCAGGGAACCTTTTACATTCCACCACATTATTAACAGATGTATCAACAACTTCATTACCCTTTGACTTTAGCCTTTCCAAAAAGTCATTATAATTATTCATTGAAACCCCATCATTTACTCATTCGCATCTTGTAATGAGAA